>NC_057804.1:465274511-465279934 GCF_018294505.1 Triticum aestivum
CCAGCCAGACCGCACGAGTTTTATTGGCCAGGCCCATCGGAACCCCAGTGCGGCAGAGGAACACTTGGCGCCTTAAGCGTCGCTAGGCCTATGTCTCCCCCACACCGATTCCTGTTAAGAATTGCCTACAGGCGAGCGAATAGGGCCGGCCCATCAGCGCAATTGCTCGCTGCCACTCATGGTGCTTCGCTCGCTTGCTCCGTTTTTGTTTTTATTGTTTCCTTTGGTTTTTCACCGTTTTCTTCAGTTTTTATTTTTCCATTTGTTTTTTTTTTTTGCTTTTTTCATGGTTTATTTCGATTCTTTCTTTATTTGTTATACTTTTGGTTCTTTTTTTAATTTTCTTCGTATTCCTGTGTTTTGTCGGTTTTAATCATTTTCCTTTTTAAACACATGTTTACTTTTTCTGAGTACACAATTTATATTTGTAGCACACACTTGACTTTTACTTTTTATATAATTTGGACATTTTTATATACATGATGTATATTTTTTAAATACATGTGTTGAGCACTTTTTTGAATAGGTGATGATGTTTTTTCAAATACTTTTACGTTTTAAAATGACAGTAAACACTTTTCTAAAACAACTAATTTTATATATTGTAGAAACATTTTTAAAATGTCAGGATATATTTTCTAATGAAAGTAAAAAATATAAACTTACACGAATATTTTTTTTACATATATAACATCTATTAATGTAACAAATACATTTTTTAACTGCGGGAATATTTCAATCAAATGAGATATACATTTTTTAATGGCACTGTACATCATTTTTCTTTATTACACATTATTTATATCATACACACATTTTTTATCAAAAAAATATATATATTTTTTTGAAACACGATAACAGTCTTTTTAATTGTTGCAAACTTTTTTATTGAAAGTTATCAACATTTTTTAAAGCTACTCTAACAATTTTTTATACTATGTTGAAATTTTCAAATTTCGTATGCAAATTTTAATTTTTAACTATATGCATTTAATTTAAATATAAATAAATGTACAAAAGGAAAAAAGATAATCGTTTGGCGCCAGCATGACAAGCCACTTTCTACTGCCCGACCCACCATCTACAACCTATAGGTGAGGCGGCCATACATCTCGCAGTAGGTGGCACATAGCAGCACCCCTCGTGGAAGCAACTAACAAAGGGTTACCCCTGCCGAGGCTCCTGCAAATGGTCACTTTTTGTAGCATGCGATCATGTCAAGTTGACCGCCCAGCCATTGTCACGTGTCACGTGCTGGTGCTCCCTCTAAATTTAGTTTTGATTATCCTGTACACATTTTTTGTGGTTTGGGATTTTTGGGTTATTTTAGTTTTTCGGTATTCGTCTGCTTTTCCCTATGTTGTTGTGGATTCTTTTTGCGAACCACAACTATGGTTCTCAGAAAAGGAAAAAAAATTATGCTTTCACGAGAAGCATAGATTTGCTTCGCGTGGAACTACATATTTAACTTCCGCGAGAAGCACATAGTTGTGCTTCCACGAGAAGCGAGATTTGCTTCTCATGGAAGGAGAGTTTTGCTTCTGCAAGAAGCAACACTGTGCTTCTCGGGGAAAAAAAAATCTATGCTTCCATGAGAGAAGCATAGATTTTCCTCCGCGTTGTCAAAAAAAGGAAAAATAATAATATGAAAAATCGGAACCAAGCTCCCGGGCTCTGATTTTTTTCTTCTATTTTCCTGTATTTTTTTTGGTTCTCTTTTTTTGTTTTTATTCTATATTATTCTATACTAGTATTCGTTTTTTCCGTGAAAAAATATTCATGGAAATCTATTAACATGAGATCTAACTTCGAACATATCACATTAGAAATCCAATAGGAAAACGATTCGGGATTTAAACACATGGTATAAAAGATAAAATATTTTAAATAGACGAATTTACTAAAAAAGAAATCTCCTTGGTTGTGACAAGTGGTGCCACTTGTCAGCATCTCAGAAGGTGGGAAACAATTTCTGTAAAGGATGACCCTGAACTATTAACTAATGATTTTCGTGCACCCCTTAAGTGCTCTATATCTCGCTTACAGCGAGATGGCAGCTCCCCTCGTCTAAAGCTTCCCTGCAGTGTGCACGCGTATGTGCCTACTCAATAGCGTGTTACCAAGTCCTTCATCGTCAATCAGTTCGCTAATGTGTTAATTCGGGTGTTTCTATTTTTTTGTTGTTCTTTTCTTATTTTTCGGTTTGGTTTTCTTACTTCTTCATCGGTTTTATTTCATTTTTCATTTTTCTTCATTGTACTTCTTTTTTGTCATTTCTTCAATTTTTTTTGTTTCTTTCATATTATTTGTTGGTTTTCTTTTTGGTCTCATTTTCTCCTTTCTTTCTTCCATTTTTTGCTTTTTTCTTGGCTTCATCTGTTTTTTGTTTTTACTTTGCTTTTTTTTCTCGGTTTTCATTTTTTTTGCACTTGTTTGTTTGGTTTCCCTTTTCTCCTTTTCCTTTTCTTATTTCAGTTTTTGTTTTACATTTTTCGCATACATAGATAACATATTTAGGACATGTTTAAGCTTTTTTAATTCATTGTTAATATTTTTCAAATGATTTTTTGATAACTATTGTTTCATAGACATTGTACACTTTTGTTATACATCTGTACTCCCTCTGTAAACTAATACATGAGCATTTAGATCACTAAAATAGTGATCTAAACGCTCTTATAATAGTTTACAAAGGGAGTAACTTTTCTAATACAAGTTTATTTTTGTACATGTGGTTAATATTTATTCGATACATTATATATATATATGTTTAATATTTTATATATGCATGTTTATATTTTTTCAAATATATGATTAACATTTTTTTAAACATATATTTTTTTGCTACTTACTTTTTTCATAGACATTGTAGATGTGTTGTATACATCAAACATATTTTTGTACAATTTTAATATTTAAAACATGAATAAAGTTTCTGAATTTTTTATTTTTTGATCTTAGTTTTTTCCATATATTCCCTCCGTTCCTAAATATTTGTCTTTCTAGAGATTTCAACAAGTGACTACATACGAAGTAAAATGAGTGAATCTACACTCAAATATGTCTATATACATCCGTATGTGCCGGTCCATTTGAAATCTCTAAAAGACAAACATTTAGGAATGGAGGGAGTACATGGTATATTTTTTGTCTACAGCAGAAACATTTAGGCGCTCGCTTCAGGCCGTTCATAGGCGCGCCCTAAGCGCCCGTTCCAGCCCACTGATCTGGCAGCCCGCTGTTACCTTTGGTGGGCCAAACCCATAAATATACAGAAAGCCTTTCCAGTGGACCACTGGGGGGCTCAGCCGATACCCAGTCTCAACGTCACACGAACTCGGTTCGTTCTTTCCTGTACTACTAGTACTATTTTTTTCGTGTTTCTGCGTCCCCCACAGACTCCACACGCTTTCCCCCAAATCGCCGCCGCCATGGAGAAGGAGAAGAAGCTGTCCTTCTCCATCCCTTCCAAGCTAAGGCCGCCCAAGCCCCGCCCCGCCGCCGGCGCTGATTCCTCCGCCGCTAGCGGCAACTCCGCTTCCGCGGCCGCTGCCCCCGCCCAGCAATTCGTCACCGAGTTCGATCCGTCGCAAACCCTAGCCGCCGGCGCCGCGTCCGCCGTCATCGCGCCCCTCCCCAACTCCGGCCACTTCCTCAACCACCGCTCCCGCAAACCCTCCTCCCTCCCGACCCCCGAGGAGGAGGCCGCCCTCGCCGCCTCCACCGCCGGTGGCCCCACATTCGTGCTCGACACCTCCGAGGCCCCGGACAATCCCTCCTCCCACATAGGGTATGGCCTCACCCGACGCGGCGCCGATGCCGACGCTGAGGCCGACGCCACGGAGCCGGGGAAGACGCAGTCTTCCAAGGAACCAGAGAAGAAGCCGACCTCTCCAGCCAGAGATGGCGGCTCCAGCGGTGACCTTATGCTGCGACGGTACAAGGAGGACATGGCCAGCCTCCCCGACCACCGTGGTATAGACGAGTTTGCGGAGGTGCCTGTGGAGGGCTTCGGTGCTGCCCTCCTTGCTGGTTACGGCTGGTCAGAAGGCAAAGGGCTCGGCCGCAATAACAAGGAAGATACCAAGGTTGTTGAGTATAACCGCCGTGCCGGTACGCTGGGATTAGGCTACGACCCTTCTGAGGCAGACCCTAAGAAGACTCGCTCTGGCGACTGGGTTATTGGTGGAAAGAAGCCGACAGAGAATGGTGGAAAGAAGTCCGCAGAGAATGGAAATGCAAAGAAGAGAGATAGGGACAAGGAAGACAGAGTCCGGGAGAGGGATTCAAGTGCCCGGCAGAAGAGATCTGGTGATCTTAGGGCTGATAGGGTGGTTCGAGAGAAAGAGAGAAATTCTCGGGATAGTCGAGAAGAAAAGAGTAGCCGTGATGTTGGTAACAAAGTGCGCTGGTTACAGAGCAATATTAGGGTTAGAGTTGTTAATGAGAGGTTCAGCAGAAGGTTGTACCTGCAGAAGGCAAAAATTGTTGATGTGGTTGGACCAACGACATGTGACATAATGATGGATGATGGGTCAGAGCTTGTGCAGGGGGTGGAGCAGGATATGCTTGAAACGGTCCTGCCACGGACAAACGGGCAAGTGCTTGTGCTCTGTGGGAAGCACAAGGGTGTGTATGGGCATCTGGTAGAGAAGAATTCAGAGGCAGAGACTGCAGTAGTGGAGGATGCGGATACAAAAGACATGGTGCGTGTGAAATATGATCAGATTGCAGAGTACGTTGGGGACCCAGAATTGCTTGGGCACTGATTATTTCTTCTTGAGGAGGGGACATCTGTTTTCCAGGAGCTCTTCTAATGTGCGGTAATATCTGTTCCTTAGTAATAACTATCAGTTGCTGCTTGGATGTAAAATCTTGAACACAATGTTAATCGTTTTATTACTATTATTTGTTGCTTGGATGTGTAAAACCTTCAGCAAACTGTCAGTTTTTGCTTTGTATAATCTGTTTGTTTAAGTCTGCTGCATATGGGTCAAAACCTCATGCTAATCGATGATGTCAGAAGGTGACCCTTGTATCTAAGAGTGAATTTCGGAATGCATGCTAAAAATCTCATGAACTTCTTGGCGTCTTGGTGATGGGGTGATCAATAGTTACTATACTGGGACCCTGCCCTTAAACTGCAGATGCTCCGCGCGGGGTTGATTTTGTTTTGGAGTTCTCCTGCTATCCACCGTAAGAGATGAAAGTTTTGCTGAAAACATCTAAAGAAAATCTGAACTACAAATCTCTAAGTTGAAGATAAAAAATTTAAAAGTACTACCTCTGTTCCTAAATATAAGACTGAACTGCCAAAACTTCTTATGTTTATGAAGGATCAAACTACAGGATTAAAAGAAAGGTCAACTAACCTGTTGCCAGGGCTCGAAGTATGCTATTGAAGATCTGTCCCTCCGTTCTTT
>NC_057804.1:465280404-465283937 GCF_018294505.1 Triticum aestivum
GGGGTAAGGGCCTGTGAGTTGAGCCCTGGACGTTGGTTGAGCTTGGCCACCACCCACCAACAATTTGGCTGGGTTGTTACAGGTTTCAGTTACCACAGTCCCAAGTATTGAGGTCTTGCTGGCTTACCACAAAGCTGCGACAAGTGTCGAGGTCTACCATTTGCATGTTAAATCGTGTGAACCATGAGTATCTTCTAAGTACCGCGTCCTGTTGCCACCAATCCACAACCTATGGTAAGCATTATGAGCCTGTATTCTTTGTAGGTATTACACACTGTCTCTCTAATTTTGCTGGCAGCCGCATGCTCTGGACTGGCTGCACTCATCTATCGTATCACATATGTGAAACCTTCCGCATGTCAATGTTAATTATATGCTCTGTTTGTAGATGATTCGATAGACAGTACAAGAAATTTCATTGTAGGTTTGGAATATTTTGGGATGTGAACAAGTTGCAAAGCTCAATTCTCCATATGAGATCAAGAAATAATATATATTTATTTTTCTTCAGTTTCATTGAGGAATGAAACAGTCATATTGGCTTTTGTGTTTAGATGTTATTTTTTATCTATATGGCATAAGGCTTGTGTGGATTTACTTATGGAACTGCAATTTGTGTTGTCTTATTCGGCATATGCTAACCAATCAATGGTATCTTTCTAAAGACCTAGGTAAATACTCTGAGGAAAGAGGCTGGTATTGATGCCTTCAAAAGGGATAGTGATAGATCTAAGAGAGTGGTGAGGAGAGCCGCGCGGAACACTAAAATACATTTCTGGTTTCCTTCAAAATACAACTAGGCTCTGCTTTATAGAGGACTTCTAAAGGATGGCTTGAAAAGGGATGGATGCAAGGATGGTGAAGATTTGGTAATAGATGGTTTTCGCCCGATTTTATGCAAATTAACTGGGCAATTCTCTTCTGCTTAACTAATAGGTAGAGGCAAATCTTTTGCCTCCGTTTCGAAAAAAAGAAAGATTCGATCATAGGGGGATGGAAGAAGGAGCCGGGAGCAACGATTAGATACATCCTTGTTTCCTTCAAAATACAACTAAGCTCTGCTTTATAAAGAGGACTTCTAACCGATATTAGAGAACTCTCTGTAGTATAAGATGCAAACATTATTATGAAAGGATACCATCAAAACAAACAGTATACAACTAAAAGATACTGCCTCCTTTCCAGTTTAAAAGGCCTACGCGTATCTCTAGGTTGACAATTTTTCCCTAACATGAGTCATAGATCATAAATTTATACCATTAAAAACTTCAAATGTTATATTTTCCAATGTTATAATTTTTGTGATATACAATTTGCATCGCATTGGTTGAATTGGGTAATGTTTCTGCTCACCAGTTTTGGGTAAACAACCTTCATCTATAGCATGATTACAGTTTTGGGTAATGTTTCTGCTCACCAGTTTTGCATAATAGCAAACTGTACCATAGGCCATAGTCATGTTGACTTCTAGTTTACGGATTACCTTCCAAGATTTGTCATCTTCATTTTATAAAATAGATTAGTGTGTCACCCTAACATGATTTTTGTAATTGAATATGGTTCAGATCAGATCAAGGATATTGTGATTCACTATAATATCACAACTCTGCTACGCGGCAATTGGAATTTTGTGCCAATTAGAGACTGTACTCGTCCCTAATAGCGAATCAAACACAACAAGAACTGTATATAATTCAGATAGTAGTTGCTGTGTCTAGCTGTGTTGCACTGAAATTACAAACATTAAAAACTGTAGAGACTACCGATATTTGATAATTACAATACGTGCACACGGTATTCAAGCGCATGCGTTTCACACCCTTACTCAGTAGTTGAGTTATCTTTGTCCTTATACTCTCCCTCGTTGTTGCCTTCTGCAACTTTTTTTGACTCGTTGCATCATGTAGCCGACTTGTCAACTTTTTTCTTCTGAGCAATTGCAATCAATGTCTTGTTTATAGGTTGATGACTTTTCTCCTATAGTGCCTACTGCTGAAGATCACAATGGAAATACAGAGCACCTGACAAACAAGTTTCCAGACGACAGGCTTGGCGACCGATATTTACAGGTGCTCTGCTTTTATGTATGACAGTGACATATGATGCCCTGTTTCCAGTTTGCGCATAGCACTGTTTCAATCAGTCTCAATTCCCCCACAATTTACATACCAACCTATTCTGTGTGAAGAGTCTTGATCATCTTCAGAGTGGTAGCTTCCTTCTTTGTGGTATCATCACTTTGTGCATGCGATAATCTGATGGCGGCTGTGGTTAGAGGTGTTACGCAGTATGCAAATATCACTTTGGTCTACCAGTCAAGATATGAGATGACATGGTTCACTGATACTCAGGTTGAGAAATATTTTTCTTTCCAGCATGGTAGTTGGGAAAACAAACTGGACTCTGTAAATCAGGGGCATGATACACATTTGCTTTGGTCCTAAGCTTCAGTGTGTAAATTACCAGTGTTGCAAAATTGTAAACTCTTGTACCGATGTATAACCGGATGGTTAGCTGAATGGATATAAATTTGAGTCACTTGGGTTCAATTGTGTTGAAACTGCTGGAACTCAGAGAGCCTGAGATATCCAGAGAATGCAAGCAGAGCACGGCCCAGTACCTGTATGGGCCGACATTTCGGTGCCATAGCCTGCCTCCTGCCGAAAGCATTGCGGAGATCTGTATTTTTACTCCATTTTTTCTGTTTTGCCATTTCTAAATTTATTAAGTGAACTGGTCCTTCCACGAAAGGAATCATTTTGTAAAATAGTCATCTCCACTGAGAGCGATGTATGTCAACTCCAATTATATGTACCTGCACGGCATAATTCTTATGGTTGGACTTGGATGCTTCCAAGCTAATCATTTGGGAATTTCTCGCTCAACGCACTTCATAATCATTTTGATGATCAGTTAGCAGTTGCCAGATTAATCTCCCCCCTTTCTTCTTTTCAGAGGACCAATATTGTTGTTGGCGAGAGACAAGAATGTCCGCGGAGCACTTCAGCTTGTAAGACTTTTTCTTGTTGTTGAGACAAGTCCAAACCTGCAATTGCATTATCACTAGGAATCCATACTTTCTATCATTAAGCAGTGTATGTATTGAAACCACTTGGTGGTCACAGAAACTCATAACGCATGTTGATCTTCCAAGCACTTCTATTTGCGAATGTACTTAGCATCAGTAATCCCTATTAGCAGATAGTACCGAGTAAAATGGCTCAAATGCCTCAGTTAATCAGGATTCAGAAATTTCCACGCAGCTCACATCATGCAAAAGCATTCACTAAACAAAAGGAAAACGGAATGTAAGAGCAACCACGACTCCACAAGATTGGTTAGAAAATGCAGGCCTGATGTTCCTCCCCATCACCCATTTTAAGTCCAACGATTTAAAATAATTGATTAACAGTCATCCAACCGATCGACACCCACACGCAGCACGTCCCCATGTTGCGCTAAGCAAGGACACGGCCCGGTTTGTTTATGGCCACTTGCCAGAGTCCCATGAGAAATGATTAGTTCAAAAATGT
>NC_057804.1:465584211-465708565 GCF_018294505.1 Triticum aestivum
TCCCCTAGCGCTCGTCGCCGCCACGTCGCCCTAGCTACAGCATGGCGGTCCGACGTCGCTCTTATCTCCGGCCGCATCGGAACCGACCTCCATCGCCTATTTAAGGAAGCCCTGAGTGTCTCCGAGCCCTCATGTAGCCTCACGCCGTCTCACTAGTGCCCCCATCGCCACCAATTGGAGGGGAGCAGGTCTTCTTCAACCTCTCCGGTCAGTTCGGCCACCGCCGCCTCCCGGCTCCGTTCGGCGCAACCAGAGCTTCCCCCTCTCCAATCTCTTCACCAGAAGCCTTCTCTGCCTCCCCTGAACACTTCCCCCTACTCCATTTCGATCGAGAACCACCGCCGCCCCGAAACCACTTTTCCCCGAAGCTTTCCTCCGCCGAGGAGCTCGCCGCCGACAGCTCACGCCGTCCCCGCTGACCCAGCGACTACCAGTAGGATCGCCCTCGATCCGCGGATCCATCCCCGCCCTCCAGAGGCCGCGAGGAGCCGCCGCTCGCCGGCGTTGGTCGCCGGAGTTCCGCCTCCGCTCGGGACAGAGGGAGAAGGAGGGGGGCGGACTAGTCAAACCTGACCAGTGGGCCCTCTGGACCCACTGTCAGTGACCCTGCGCCTATCCACGTCGGTTAAGTGAAGGCGTAATCCACCCCAGTACGCTTTCCCCGCTCCGAAAACGTATTCCCTTCCGAAACGTTTTCTTTTCTGTTTTATTTAAAAAAAACAGATTTGACCAAATCTTTGACTAGCTATAACTTTTTAAATATAACTCCAAATGAGTTGATTCTTTTTCCTACCTTTCTCAAATTTGGTCTAGTTTATTTTAAGATTTATTTGAAAAAATTTCAAACAACTTTTTGGTACTGTTTTTGAAATGTGTGTTAATTCAAATATATTTTTAAATAGGATTTTTGGAGAGAAGAGAAATGTTTCAAGTTTTGGAGTGCACCCTGCCTTTCCACACATTGAAGGCAAGCATTCTGAATCCCGGCATAATATTTTGGTGTGATCATTGATGCATTTATAACACCACCGCATTTCGAAGGACTTGTTATTTCATGTGATATGATCATATGCATGGGTGCATGTTATTGATTTCCATGCTGTTGGAAATGAACACACTTGTGATGATAATCACCCTCATGTGCCTTGCATGCATACCGGCAGGAACCCGGGAAAACCTCTGCCTTGGGTAGGCATGAGTTTGTCGCCGGTCTCCGTCGGGACGGTTATGTCTGGTATGGCATGGTAAGGTGATATGAGAGGTGACTCTGTTGGATGAAATTTTTTCGTTATACTAATCATGCAGGGAATACTTGAACCTCCTGAGTCGACCGTAGATCGAGTCTTGTTCCAGTAACCCCCATACTTGTTTCGTACTACCACTCGTCTCTACAGCAAGTAGAGTACAGTTCAGTAAGTTTTCAACCTCTTTCTAGCACACACCGTACAGAGAGGCCATGGTGGAAGATACCGGTTGTAGCTGGTAGGCAGGCCACCTGGTCCGGGGGCATGGGTGTTTCCGGTTGGGACCGAGAGGGGAGGCCACCCCTTAGAGCGCGCGATATAAATTTGATCCCATGCTACGCGAGGTTGTAGCCTCCCCACTTAGAGTTTGCTTAACGGGTGTCGTGGTGATTCCAGACATGTGTGAGTTAAGCTGGTGTGTGCAAGTTAGGTGTGTTTTCAACAAAAAGACCATAGACGGAATTAGTCCTGCTGGACTAAAGAAATCCGTTACTCGTGGGTAAAGAGTACACCCTCTGCAGAGAATAAACCTATTCGAATAGCCGTGTCCATGGTTAAGGATTACAGTCTGGGATGGGTCAGGTGTCGGTCTTAGTGTCGGTCTTCGGAGGTGAAACTGTTGAACCAGTAATGGAATTACTACTCGTGACTTGTGATAACTATGATTATTATTATTGTTGACTAACCCGTGATATTATTGTTATTATCGAGTATCTCTGGGATGGTTCTACCTCCGGGATATTCACTATGATTGTTTAATTTTAAAGCCCTTTATGTGGTGTCGCTCAGACGCCCGACTGTGGCATTTCTTTTAAAGCCCTTTATGTGGTGTCGCTCAGACGCCCGACTGTGGCATTTCTTTTAAAGCCCTTTATGTGGTGTCGCTCAGACGCCCGACTGTGGCATTTCTTTTAAAGCCCTTTATGTGGTGTCGCTCAGACGCCCGACTGTGGCATTTCTTCTAAAGCCCTTTATGTGGTGTCGCTCAGACGCCCGACTGTGGCATTTCTTTTTAAAGCCCTTTATGTGGTGTCGCTCAGACGACCGACTGTGGCATTTCTTTTAAAGCCCTTTATGTGGTGTCGCTCAGACGCCCGACTGTGGCATTTCTTTTAAAGCCCTTTATGTGGTGTCGCTCAGACGCCCGATTGTGGCATTTCTTTTAAAGCCCTTTATGTGGTGTCACTCAGACGCCCGACTGTGGCATTGCTTGTTATTTGTTTCATAAATGTTAATACTACCATGCTATTGCATTTTTATAAATAACTTGCTTGCACGTGTCAGAGTTTCATTTATCGTTTGTGACTGACGTCATGAGCATAAAATATTTTCAGCACATCATTGTTATATTATACCTGTGTTCATAATGTTTGCGAGTACATTCAAAGTACTCACTGGCTTGTCCCTGGCTATTGTCTTGGCCAGATTTTCTTGCTCGGAGAGGAGCGACGCGATGTCAGCCCCGGAACCCACACAATGGAGATAGCAGCCTCGCGAAGATAGGAATTAACCTGGTCAGCTGTTCCCGTAGGAAATGGAGTCCCATAGACACTGATGTTTCACAACCCGCTTCCGCCATCAACCACTAGAAACCATTTGTTGTACTCACAGGCCAGAATGGTCTTGTACTACATATTTTGTATTTTCCTTGGAATTTCTATATCAAGTTGGAGCCTCATCAGCTAACAGTAATCCTGGGGCTGATGAGCACGACGGTCTTTTCTGGAAATTTATTACCCGGAAAACCGGTCGTGGAAGGCCGCCGGCAGGGAAGCCTATTGTACAATAGAGTGTCACCTCTTCCGAACACTATGTGATCCTCTGTCCGGCTTCGTCAAAGCCGGATAGAGTCTCAGGGGCTACTGTCGGTGTTCTGGGAACGGGGGTCCCCAGACTTGCCTGCCTGCGGCCTGCGGCGTGGCTCGAGTGGTGGCCCAATGCGGCCCATCTTCGTTTGCTCAAGCTCAAGACCCTCGCGAGGGACCAAGCCTCGCGGGGCGGATGATGGAAGGCTTCCTCAGGGGCAGCCTCACCAGGCTAGCTCACAAGGAGGCAGAGAGATCAAGGCAAGGGTACCTCGCGAGGTGCCCATGACGCCATCCATGATGATCGAGACCAGGCGGGCGCCAGCCCGTGCAGTGTCCTTGTTTCCTCTTTGGTCCAAAGGGAGCAAGCGCAGGTGTGGAGTACCGAGGCGTCAAGTAAAGGTTACCATTTCAGTTCAACGAGACCAAGACCAACAAAGCGGCAGGACAGAGGTCACCGTGGAGCCCAAGACAACGTCATCACCGGTGCCTTTGGCAGTCGAAGACCGACCTTAGTCAGGATAAGTTGTACTAGATGTTCCCCTCCAAAATGGCCGTTATTGGCACCCTTCCCGCTCAATATATGGGAAGAGGACCAGGGCCTCTATATATAGGGCTAGCCACCAAAGGATAAGAGAGGTAAATCCACACCACCACAAGAACACCCCTCGTGAGGCTGTTCTTCCTCTGTATTGTTTGTCATCAGCCCGTGAGGCAATCCACACACCAAACACTGGAGTAGGGTATTACAACACAACGGTGGCCTGAACTAGTATAAACCTTGTGTCCCTTGTGTTGTTCATCGTGTAGCTTAGATTCTCAGCGAGGCGTTAGAACATGGATCGGTAGGGGAGAGATCTTTGCGTAGACCCCAGAGTTCGAACCTTAAGGGTTTTGCCGGAACCCCATATCCGACATCTACTATCTATACACAGGCATATTCCTTTATTAAAAGTGGTTGGAAAATTACGTTGCATACCTCAAAGCCTATTAATAGGCTGGTAAAGGCTTCGTTCAGTCTGCTTTTGGCGGACTGAATCTTCTCAACCACCATACCCATCAGGGTACGGTGCTCCTCCACGATGGAAGCACGGCGAAGCACTTCGGCTAAATTATCCAGTGCTTCCAAATTGAGGGAGGTCGCCAATGGAGTCGACGCTCCCTCCTCCTTCAAAGGGGGCCGCTCGCCCATTTCCGCAGCCATATGGGTCTCCAGAATAGTGTTCGGCTGTGGGCTGGATTGGTCATGGCCCCCGTCATCAGTCTCCATGGAGGTTGGTCCCCCATGTCTTCGGCAGCCAAGGTGTTAACCACTAGCGCCGTCTTGATGGCTCCCCGCACCTCTCCATGGCCTAGAGAGGCTCCTCAGGACAAGACCTTGGTGTCGTCCATAGCGGGTGGCGGAGAGGCCCGCGGGGGCGTCTCGCTCTTCAACATCCCTGGCAGGTGCGATCAGCAGCAAGGGACTCAAACCACGCCACGACCACATCACCGCACACCCGACGGGAGCAGGAGAACATGAAGTCCGCGCTCACGGTGGCTCGAGAGCTGCTACGGTGCAGACCATAGGAAAGCGGCCACGACGTGCTGTTGGAGCGTGTTGCCGCGCTCCTGGATGCCGCTGCCTCAGGGGCACCTCCGTTCTGTGTCCAAATACCACCCCAGGCCCCGAGCAGGTCATATGGCGGGCCCAACCGTGCCCGCGCGACCCCGGGCATGCCTCAAGGCCTCGTCGGCACCAGCTTGGTCGCCAACGCCGGACGATAGGTCACGCCAGCACCGCTTCTGGTAAGCGAGGGGATGTACACCACTACCTACGGCCCAGGTGGGCCATCGCACTACCACCCCGAAGACGGCACTTCGAGCCGGACCACATGGTGCGTGGGGCACTACGGCGAGGCCCTCGGGGAGGCGACCCCAGAGGCTTATGTGCCCCACATGGTGGGTCAAGAGTACGCACTTGAAGAATACCATGGCTCATTCCTCGGGCCGAGCTAGGGGGAGGAGATGCCAGAAGCTGAGCCCTTTCAGGAACCCCAAGGGAGCCACGACAACCGCGCCGGCGGCGGCGGCTATCGGGTAACGCTAATTCCTCAGGAGCAAGCTTATGCTAACCATGGGTCGCAGGAGGTACAGGTCGCCACAGCAGATGGCTGCCCCAATGCTGCAGCCTCCTACCCCTCAGGAGGAGGGCACTGGGGGCTGCAGGAGAGGGGCCGGGAGCCGGGCTCGCCCACGAAGCGCTCGGAGCAAGGTGTTCCCAGGAGTTTTGCCCTCTGCCAGGGAGGTGCTTGTCGGTGTCAAAACCGGCGGATATCGGGTAGGGGGTCACGATCTGTGCGTCTTAGGCTGATGGTAACAGGAAGCAAGGGACACAATCTTTACCCAGGTTCGGGCCCTCTCGATGGAGGTAAAACCCTACTTCCTATTTGATTAATATTGAAGATATGAGTAGTACAAGAGTAGATCTACCACGAGATCGTAGAGGCTAAACCCTAAGAGCTAGCCTATGATGGTATGATTGTAATTGTGATCGGCCTTCTAAGGACCATCCTCTCCGATTTATATAGACACCGGAGAGGGCTAGGGTTTACATGGAGTCGGTTACAAGGAAGGAAATATAATATCCGGATCGCCAAGCTTGTCTTCCACGCAAAGGAGAGTCCCATCTGGACATGGGCCGAAGTCTTGAGTCTTGTATCTTCATGCTTCAATAGTCCGGACGATGTATACAGACCGGCTGTCCGGATACCCCCTAATCCAGGACTCCCTCAGTAGCCCCTGAACCAGGCTTCAATGACGATGAGTCTGGCGCGCGCTTTTGTCTTCAGCATTGCAAGGCGGGTTCCTCCTTCTGAATACTCCAAGGTTATTATCGAACACGTAGGTCGTGTACGGATCTACAAAATGATCTTCACATACCACCATAGAGAGAGTGATACTTCAGCTGACAACTTTTTAAACGACGTGACATGTCCTTATGGCCGGGTCATTATTCGAACCGTTTTTCTGCAACTAGACATAGCGCGTATTGCGAGGCGGTTTCCTTGACACGTCTTGTCAAAGAAGAGATTGTGTCCCCTTATCACGGGATTCTTTTCAATACGGGTATGGGTAATCCCCCCGTGCCATCAATCATGGTGCTTGGGAAGTAAGAGATTCTCAACAGGCTAATGGGGAGGCGCACCACTTTCTTCGCCTCTATAAAGGGATAAGAGTTCCCCATTCTTACCCACGCATTCTTCCTCCTCTGCCCACTCTTGCCCCCTCGAGCTCCAGCGCCCTAGTCCAAGTCTTCTCCACACATCTAAACATGTCCGGAGCAGGAGGCAAATGGGTGGCTTCCACCGTGAAGGAGAAGAATATCGGAAGTCTTCACGCGGCCGGATACTTGGCCGCAGACATAGCGCACCGGCTACCAGACGGCGGGCAGGTCATTCCAACTCCAGGACCCCACGAGAGGGTCGTGTTTCTTGCCCACTTCGTCCATGGACTGGGGTTTCCACTCCACCCCTTCGTCCGCGGGCTCATGTTCTACTATGGGCTAGATTTCCATGATCTAGCCCCAAACTTCGTCCTCAACATCTCGGCGTTCATTGTTGTATGTGAGGCTTTCCTCCGCATCAAGCCTCATTTCGGCTTGTGGCTGCAAACCTTCTGCGTGAAGCCGAAGATCATGAGCGGCCAACAAGGGGAGTGCGGAGGAGCCATGGTGGGCAAAATGCCTAACGTCACCTGTGAAAGATCGTGGATGTCGCCTAGAGGGGGGGTAAATAGGCGCTTTAAAATAATTACGGTTTAGGCTTGAACAAATGCGGAACAAACCTAGCGGTTAATTTGTCAAGCACAAAACCTAAAACAACTAGGCTCACCTATGTGCACAAACAACTTATGCTAAGCAAGATAAGTAACTATGTGATAGCAAGATATATGACAAAGAACAATATGGCTATCACAAAGTAAAGTGCATAAGTAAAGGGCTCGGGTAAGAGATAACCTAGGCACACGGAGACGACGATGTATCCCGAAGTTCACACCCTTGCGGATGCTAATCTCCGTTTGGAGTGGTGTGGAGGCACAATGCTCCCCAAGAAGCCACTAGGGCCACCGTAATCTCCTCACGCCCTTGCACAATGCAAGATGTCGTGCTTCCACTAAGGGACCCTTGAGGGTGGTCACCGAACCCGTTCAAATGGCAACCCTTGGGGGGGTCACCGAACCCGTACACTTTGGCAACCCTTGGGGGCGGTCACCGGTACCCGTAAAATTGCTCGGGGCGATCTCCACAACCTAATTGGAGACCCCGACGCTTGCCCGGAGCTTTACACCACAATGATTGAGCTCCAAGCACCACCAACCGTCTAGGGCGCCAAAGCACCCAAGAGGAACAAGCTCAAGGGAACCAAGCACCCAAGAGTAATAAGCTTCTCAACTTGAAACTTCCACGTATCACCATGGAGAACTCAAACCAATGCACCAAATGCAATGGCAAGGGCACACGGAGTGCCCAAGTCCTTCTCTCCCAAATCCCACCGAAGCAACTAATGCTAGGGAGGAAATGAGAGGAAGAACAAGAAGGAGAACACCAAGAACTCCAAGATCTAGATCCAAGGGGTTCCCCTCACATAGAGGAGAAAGTGATTGGTGGAAACGTGGATCTAGATCTCCTCTCTCTTTTCCCTCAAAAACTAGCAAGAATCCACGGAGGGATTGAGAGAAAGCAAGCTCGGAGAGGGTCAAAAATGGGGGAAGAACACGAGCTTAAAAGATAAGGTTCAATGGGGAAGAAGACCCCCTTTTATAGGTGGGAAAAGATCCAACCGTTATGCTCACAGCCCGCACAGAGGGTACTACCGCTCCAAGGAGCGGTACTACCGCTAGGGCGGTAGTACCCCTTTGAAAAACAACAGCGAGGAGGCAAAAGGCCAGTAGAACCGCCGGAGCGGTACTACCGCTCGTCCTCACGGTACTACTGCTCGACCTCATGGTGCTACCGCAAATGGTAGCGGTTGTAGAATTTAGGGTTCCGGCAGACCCTTGAGGTTCGAACACTGGGGTGCGCGTGGAGGTTTCGCCTTCTACCTACCTGCTCCTCACCGAATCGCTAGGATCTAAACGACGTGAAGAATAACACAAGGGACACAAGATTTATACTGGTTCAGGCCACCATTGTGTTGGAATACCCTACTCCAGTGTGTGGTGTGGTGGATTGCCTCTTGGGCTGATGATGAACAATATAAGGAAGAACAGCCTCGCGAGGGTCTGTTCTTGTGGTGGTGTCGTCCCTTTGGAGGGGTTGATTCTCTCTGCCTTTTGAGGGGCTTTTCTCCAGATTCCTATCCAGCTGCCTCTACCCTGTGGGTGGCTAGTCCTATTTATAGACAAAGGCCCTGGGCCTCTTCCTAAATATTGAGCGGGAAGGGCGCCAACAATTGGCCATTTTGAAGGGGAACATCTAGTACACTTATCCTGATTAAAGTTGGTCCTCGCCTGTCAAAGGCTCTGGTGGTGACGCCGGCTTGGGCTCCACGGTGACCTCCATCCTGCCGTTGGACTGGTCTTGGTCTTGTTGCACCGAAATGGATGCCTTTGCTTGATACTCTCGCCCGCGCTTCCTCCCCTTGCACCAAAGAGGAAAGAAGGACACTGCGCGGGCTGGCGCCCGGCTGGCGCCCTTGGTCGTCATGGCTTGCGTCATGGGCACCTCGTGAGGTACCCCGCCTTGAACTCTCCGCCTCCTCGTGATCCAGCCTGATGAGGCAGTGCCTGAGGAAGCTCCTTGTTGTCCACCCCGTGAGGCTTGGCCCCTCGCGAGGGTCTTGAGCTTGAGTTGATGAAGATGGGCCGTGCTGGGCCCCTTTGAGCCACGCCGCAGGCCGCAGGCAGGCAAGCCTGGGGACCCCCGTTCCCAGAACGCCGACAGTAGCTTGGACTTGGCCGAGCAGAGAGGCGAAAGGGCAAGTGCGGAGCGTCGCAGGCCCTAACAGCCTGTGGCCTTGGGCGCCGCGTGGCGGTTGATTGGACGCGGGTGGCACTGTTCCCCCACGCCTCCTCATTTGGTGCCAGGCTAGGCGGACTTGCAGTTGTACATAGCCACTCCCCTTTCCGTTGCTCGTGCGCCCTCTGTCCTTCCTCCTCTTGCTTCTCCTTCTTCCTCACGGCCCCGCCAAGGAGGTTCTCGGCCGCAGAGAAGGGAAAAGCTCGCCAGGCCGAGCCTGCCTCTCCCCCGCCCAAGCGCGGTCGCGGCCGCCCTCGCAAGCACCCAGTGGCCTCCATGGCGGTTCCCCGTGGCCGCGGAGGTGACTTCCCGCGTGGCGACGGGCGGCCGGCCGTGACCGGGGTGTGTGTTTCGGCCGTGCGATCCCCGAGGCCGCGCTCTCGCGCTGCAGAGGTGCTGCCGGAGTTTGTTGTGTGGGCAGCGGAGCCGGCCAGCGCCCGGCTTCACCTCGCTCGCTTCCTCCTAGGCGAGCTCCCGGCTGTTGCCCCGGGCGGCCTCTGGCTCCAGGCAGATGGCTGCTGCAGCCGGGCCTCATGGGCTTCGCTGGAGGTCTTCGCGGCCGGGAGCCTGGCCCTGACCCGCGGCTGGAAGACGTTTGCCCGCGCGCGTGGCCTGAGCCGCCGGTGCACCCTGCACTTCAAGTTCGATGGCGACGCCACCCTCTTCGTGAGGGTCTTTGGGGAATATGGTCGCCGCTCAGGGTGCTGCCCCGAAGACGACAGCCACGGCTGGGGACCCAGCCCCGGCGAGGATGGAGAGGGCAGTGCGCGCGTGGCTGGCGGCGCCCGGGATTCCTCAAGCTTCACTGGTTCCTATTCGGGGAGCGACTCTTCTAGCAGCGGCCGCGGTCGGCCTCCATGCCGTCGTGCCTGCTTGGAGGGTGGTAGCGGGTCTGCCCGCTGCCGCACCCTGGTGAAGCGCGAGAGAGAGTTCGCTTGAGCTCCGGAGGCAGCTCGGGTCCTCCTTGAGGGCCAGCGCCTGGTGAGCTTTGCCTGATTTGTTCTTTCCACCCCTTTTTCCTGCGCAAAAAGACAGCTATGCGGGGGCCCCGTGGGGGCGTGTTTGTGTTATCGTTGTCAATCATCGTAATGTTTCCGTTATTCTGGTATTGTTCCTTCTTGCCGAACGCCCGCGCGTAGGTAATCCCCAGCCTTGGCCATGGGGCGACCGACCCAGGTCCTGTATTCGTGTCACGGTGCCCGTGAGGCACAGACTGGAGGGATGCTCCTGTAGTGGACCCAGGTCATGAGGTCTTGACCGAAAGGATCGAAACACTCGCGAGGGCGCCAGAGCCGTCCCCTCGCGAGACCTTGCGCAAGAGAAATCGAGGCTGAAGGGCGAAAAATCGAAGAGCCATAAGTCAAAAGACAGTGACAGTTTCAATAAAACTTCAATTGAGAATGAACTAGCCAACTGCAGAAAGCAAATGAAAAAGCCGCGTCCGGCACCTAGTCTAGTCTTCGACGTCTTCTCACCAGCGCGGAGCTAAGTGCTTCCACTGGGCGTGGGAGGGAGCCCCAGGGCCTGAGGCCGGCACTCCTGAGACTCCGGGGCGTGTACAGACCCAACTCATTATTACGTGAGAGTGTCACGGGCGGCGAGCTTCACAGGCGTTAGCCTTCTTCACAGGCTCCGGGCCTTTTTTCGGGGAAGCAAGCTTCACGGGCATTGGCCCTCTTCACAGGCTCCGGGCCTTTCCCAAAACCCGACAGCTTCACAGGCATTCGCCCTCTTCACAGGCTCTGGGCCTTTTCCAAAACGCAACACCTTCACAGGCATTCGCCCTCTTCACAGGCTCTGGGCCTTTTCCAAAACGCAATAGCTTCACAGGCATTCGCCCTCTTCACAGGCTCTGGGCCTTTTCCAAAATGCAACAGCTTCACAGGCATTCGCCCTCTTCACAGGCTCTGGGCCTTTTCCAAAACGCAACAGCTTCACAGGCATTTGCCTTCTTCACAGGCTCCGGACCTTCTCCAAAAAGATGATCTTCACAGGCATTCGCCTTCTTCACAGGCTCTGGGCCTTTTCAGGGGTAAAACCTCCGGAGGTGCTGGATGTTCCACGCATTCTGGACTGGCACCCCCTCCTGAGTCTCCAAGCGCGCGGAGCCGGGCCTGGAAACATGAACAACCTTGAACGGGCCCTCCCACATGGGAGAGAGCTTATGTAGTCCCTCCCTAGAGAGGACCCGCCCGAGCACGAGGTCCCCTACATCAAGAGTCCTGGGGAGGATGTTGCAGCAGTGGTATCGCCGCAGTGCTTGTTGATATCTTGCCGCTTGCAGCGCGGCTTCTCGGCGACGCTCCTCCCCCAGCACGAGGTCCATCTCCCGCATGGCGTCCTGCTGCGCTTCGTCGAACGCCAGGACCCGTGCGGACCGACGTCTGACCTCGTGAGGGAGGACCGCTTCGGCTCCATAGACCAAGAGGAAAGGGGTCTCTCCAGTCAGCTTGGTTGCGGTCGTGCGGATGGACCACAACACGGACTGGAGCTTGTCGTACCAGCCTCTGCCGCAAGCTTCCAACTTCTTCTTGAATGTTCTGGTCTTGAGGCCCCTGAGGACCTCCGCATTGGCCCGCTCGGCCTGGCCGTTGCTTCGGGGGTGCGCCACTGAAGCATAGCATATCTGTGTTCCAAGGTTAGCACAGTATGTTTTGAAGAGGTTACTGGTGAACTGCGAACCATTGTCGGTGATGATGCGGTTCGGCACCCCGAACCGGCTCATGATGCCCTTGATGAACTTGACCGCTGAACCCGCGGGGATGGTGCGGACGGCTTCCACCTCGGCCCACTTAGTGAATTTGTCCACGGCGACGTAGAGGTAGCGATAGCCCCCTGGCGCCCAGGGAAACGGGCCCAGGATATCAAGCCCCCAGACGACGAATGGCCATGTGAGGGGTATGGTCTGCAGACCTCCCGCCGGCTGATGGATCTTCTTTGCATGGAATTGACAGGCTTCGTAGGCCTTTACCAGTTTGACGGCGTCATTGAGCATGGTAGGCCAATAGAAACCGCTTCGGAATGCCTTGCCCATGAGGGTTTGTGATGACGAGTGGTGCCCACAGTCTCCATCGTGTATGTCCGCCAGCAGCTCTTTCCCTTGCTCCGTGGAGATGCAGCGTAGGGATACATCATTTTTTCGCTTCCGGTAGAGTTCCCCATCCCTGATGCAGTATGTTGTGGCCTGCCGCGCCACGCGCTCTGCTTCCTCCTCCTTCTCTGGCAAGATCCCTTGTGTCAGATAGCTCCGGAGCTCCGTGACCCAGCACCCCTCCTGAGGCTCCATTGTCAAGAGCAGACGCGCCCCCGAGGCCGGCCCGCAAACTGGGGCTCTCGACGCTGGCGGCTGGGGGAGCTCCTCCCGAGGCTGCACCATGCTTGACAGTGATGGCGTGGCTGAGGGCTTGAAGAGCCGCTCTTCGAAGATGCCAGGATCCTGAGGCAGTCGCCTGGACGCTCGTTTGGCGATGCCGTCAGCCTCCTGATTGGTGCCATGGGGCACGTGATGTAACTCCAGCCCCCAGAACTGCTTCTCCATCCTGCGGACCTCCGTAAGGTAGGCTTCCATGTGCTCATCCCTTGGCTCATATACTTTGTTGGAGAAGTTGACGAGGAGTTGTGAATCACCTTTGATGGTAAGGCACTTTACTCCGAGGGCGGCCGCAGCCTTCAGGCCCGCTATCAGGCATTTATATTTTGCTATGTTGTTGGAGACTTTTTCTCCGTGTTGGAAACAGAGTTGCACGGCGTAGTAGAGCTTGTCTTGGGTAGGAGATATAAGTACCGGGCTAGCCCCCGCGCCGTCCCTGGAGAACGCCCCATTGAAGTACATGACCCAACCGTCCGGTGCCTCACTTCCCGGGGAGAGGGATCGATCCTCATCAGCCTTTAGGCCCGGCGCCTCTGTCCACTCTGCCATGAAATCTGCCAAGGCGGCCCCCTTGATGACTCGGGTCATGCTGAATTCGAGCTGAAATGCTTGCAGCTCAATGTTCCACTCGGCGACCCTTCCGGCTGAGTTAGGGCTCCGGAGCACTCTTTCCAAGGGATATGCTAAGACAACCTTGATAGGGTGACCCTGAAAGTAATGTCGCAGCTTGCGCGAGGCCACCAGTAGCACGAGGAGAAGTTTCTGAGGCATGGGGTACCATGCCCTCGCATCCCGCAACACCGTGCTGACGAAGTACACTGGGTGCTCGACGAGGCTTGGAGCGTCGGTGCTGGTGGCGTCCTCCGGAAGCCGTGGTGCCTCCTGAGGCGGCGGAGCCTCCAGAAGCTGGTTGCCTGGGGGAAGGGCCTCTCCCGCTCCCGGTGTGTTCCCCTGCGGCGGCTGATCTTCCTCAATTGTGGTAGTGATCTTTGTGAGTCCTTTTTGGTCCTGCTTTGCCTTGGCGCGGGCAGCTGCCGCGGCCTTGGTCCGACGCTCCTCCCTAACCACCACCAGGGCCGCGCTGGCTGAGTAGGGAGTGGCGGCGAGGTAGAGTACCAAGGGCTCTTGTGGGCGTGGGGCCACCATCACCGGTGGGCTGGTCAGGTATCTCTTGAGATCTTGGAATGCCTTGTCGGCCTCTTCAGTCCATTCAAAGGGCCCCTTTTTCTTCATCAACCGGAAGAAAGGCAACGCTCGCTCCCCTAACCTGGAGATGAAGCGCCCCAGTGCAGTCATGCACCCAGTGAGCTTCTGCATCTCTCTGAGGGTCTTTGGCGGGCTCATGTCCTCGACCGCCTTGACCTTTTCTGGGTTGGCCTCGATGCCTCGGTGGGATACGAGGAAACCCAAGAGCTTGCCCGAGGGGACTCCAAACACACACTTCTCCGGGTTGAGCCTCAGGCTTACTGCGTTGAGGCTTGCAAAGGTTTCCTCCAGATCTTGTATCAGGGTCTTGGCCTCGCGAGACTTCACTACAATGTCATCGACGTAAGCTTCCACGTTCTTCCCGAGTTGCGGGCCCAAGGTGATGTGCATGAGCCGCTGAAAGGTTGCCCCCGCGTTGCGCAGTCCGAAGGGCATGCATGTATAGCAGTATACCCCACACGGGGTCAGGAAGGCCGTCTTCTCCACGTCTTCCACCGCCATCTTGATCTGATGATACCCGGAGAAGGCGTCCAAGAAGCATAATAGGTCACACTCAGCGGTGGAATCGACGATTTGATCGATGCGTGGGAGCGGGAAGGGATCTTGCGGGCATGCTTTGTTGAGGTTGGTGAAGTCGACACACATGCGTTCCTTCCCTCCCTTCTTTGGTACTACCACAGGGTTGCCCAACCAATCTGGATATCGAACCTCATGAATAACCCCCGCGGCTTCTAGCTTGCGGGTCTCCTGGGCGGTGAAGGCCTGCTTTTCAGTGGACTGCCGCCTTGCTTTCTGCTTTACGGGGCGCACGTTGGGGCACACGTTGAGGTGGTTCTCGATCACGCCCCGTGGGATCCGTGCCAACTAATCGGGCTCCCAAGCGAACACCTTCTTGTTTGCACGCAGGAACTTGACCAGGGCTTCATCCTGCTCGGGCCCGAGGTGGGCGCCTATGGTGAAAGTGGCGCTGGTGGACCCGTCCTTGTCGACGGGTATCTGCTTGGTCTGCGCCTTGTCTTGGGTGAACAACTGTTTCTTCTTGGCTGGTGCAGCCCCCTTGGGCTCGGGGGCCCCCGCGTTGGCGGGCTGTGCTGACACCGCCATCTTGAAGGCGAGCTGGAGCGCTCGCAGCGCGTCCCAGGTGTCCCCAGGCACGGTGAGGACTCTGCTGCTCCCGGGCATCTTCATGAGGTTGTATGCCGGGTGAGTCGCGGCCATGAATTGGGCCAGCGCTGGGTAGCCGAGGATGGCATTGTAGGGGAGGCTGATGAGGGCGATGTTGAAATCGACCAGCTCCGGGCGGAAATTGTCGTAGGTGCCGAAGGTCACTGGGAGTCGGATCTGTCCCAAGGAGCTGGAAGACCCGCCCCCGATGCCCATGAATGGCTGGCTCGGCCGCAGCCGCCCCCGGGGTATGCAGAGGAGGTCGAAAATTTCGACTGAAAGCACGTTGAGGCCCGCGCCACGGTCAATGAGGGTCCTGGTGACAACCACCTGGCAGATGGTGGGGGTGCACAACATCGGGAGCGCACCCGAGCAGGCCGAGTTGGAGGGGTGGTCTTCCGAACTGAAGGCTAGCCTGGCCTGCGGCTCCGGCCGGTCCCGGGAAGCCCCCTGCCGCGCGGAGGCGGCGCCGACCAGGCGGATGAACAGTTTGACACGGTGACTGGAGGGCGGCGCCGACCGGGGAGGCCGGCGCGGCGTGGTGGGCGAGAAAGAGGTCGCGCGGCTTTTCCCAAGAGGCCACAGAGGGATGCAGGGGCGATACTCGTTGCTCGTTCCCCGCCGGGCCGGTGGCGGTGTTGACGGCGGGCGACGGGGAACGACAAGGGCGCCTGCCGACGGGAGCCGTCCGGGCAACTCGAGCGGCGCGAGCAGCCCGACGAGCGTCAGCCATGGACGCGACGGTCGGAGAAGAGCAGGGCGACGGAAGACGAATTCCGGCGCACCCCTACCTGGCGCGCCAAATGTCGGATTTAGGGTTCCGGCAGACCCTTGAGGTTCGAACACTGGGGTGCGCATGGAGGTTTCGCCTTCTACCTACCTGCTCCTCACCGAATCGCTAGGATCTAAACTACGAGAAGAACAACACAAGGGACACAAGATTTATACTGGTTCAGGCCACCATTGTGGTGTAATATCCTACTCCAGTGTGTGGTGTGGTGGATTGCCTCTTGGGCTGATGATGAACAATACAAGGAAGAACAGCCTCGCGAGGGTCTGTTCTTGTGGTGGTGTCGTCCCTTTGGAGGGGTTGATTCTCTCTGCCTTTGGAGGGGCTTTTCTCCAGATTCCTATCCAGCTGCCTCTACCCTGTGGGTGGCTAGTCCTATTTATAGACAAAGGCCCTGGGCCTCTTCCCAAATATTGAGCGGGAAGGGCGCCAACAATTGGCCATTTTGAAGGGGAACATCTAGTACACTTATCCTGACTAAAGTTGGTCCTCGCCTGTCAAAGGCTTTGGTGGTGACGCCGGCTTGGGCTCCACGGTGACCTCCATCCTGCCGTTGGACTGGTCTTGGTCTTGTTGCACCGAAATGGATGCCTTTGCTTGACGCTCTTGCCTGCGCTTGCTCCCCTTGCACCAAAGAGGAAAGAAGGACACTGCGCGGGCTGGCGCCCTTGGTCGTCATGGCTTGCGTCATGGGCACCTCGCGAGGTACCCCGCCTTGAACTCTCCGCCTTCTCATGAGCCAGCCTGATGAGGCCGTGCCTGAGGAAGCTCCTTGTCGTCCGCCCCGCGAGGCTTGGCCCCTCGCGAGGGTCTTGAGATTGAGTTGATGAAGATGGGCCGTGCTGGGCCCCCTTTGAGCCATGCCGCAGGCCATAGGCAGGCAAGTCTGGGGACCCCCTATTCACAGAACGCCGACAACGGTACTACTGCTTGCGAGCGATACTAAAAAAATACTTCCGTGCCTACTTCTGCTGAGCAAAACACGGGATTTTGGTCCGGAGCGGTACTACCGCTTATGAGCCGCGGTAGTACTGCTCTGGAGCGGTACTACAGCAAGGAGCCGCGGTAGTACCGCTCTGGAGTGGTAGTAAAAAATTACTTCCGCTCTAGTCGTGGTAGTACCACTGCAGCCTTTACCAAAACATCCACAACTTTTGCAAACAGACTCCGAATTCAACGAAACCAAGTTTGTTGGAAAGCTAACAACATGGGCTAACACAATCTTGATAGAAATATCAAGAATAAGCAAATGAGAAAAGGCCCATAAGAAAAAGGTGAGAACCCTTCTTCGGATAAGACCGATAAAACCTCCAACACCGAAAACATCATAGAAGACGCATGCGAACTCCATTTTCGATGAACTCAAGCTTGTCATCAAGATGACCATAAGCTCTAAGACTCACAAAGATAACCAAACAAGAAACAAGAAACATGATGGAAGGATGCAATGGTTTGAGCTCTCTACTAACGATACGATCAAGCTACCAACTTGAGAGCCCCCCTTGATAGTACGACAAATGATCCTATAACCCGGTCTCCCAACTACCACCACGAGACCGGTAAAATAGAAGACCTATCAAGGGCAAACCTTTGCCTTGCACATGGTCCACTTGAGCTAGATGAAGACGATCTTGACTCCCTCAAGTTGGACCACCTTTCTTGATTGCGATGGCTCGATGAAGACTAGATGATTGCTCCCCCATAGTCCACTATGGGTGAGCCACTCTTAGGCACATCTTCACAAGTCCATTGACACCACAATGGATGGCAAGATTCAAGCACTTGATCTCTTCGTGATGCTCCACTTGAACTTGCACACGGCAATCTTGATGACGATCACCACTTGATGTCATTCTTTCCATGGGTTGTATGATATCTTCTCCTTGAAGCAAGCCCATGGACACATACCTAACCCCACATAGAACTCTCACATAGACCATGGGTTAGTACACAAAGTGCAATGGACAATGCTTACCATACCATGGGATCACTTGATCCCTCTCGGTACATCTTCTATGCTTTGTGAGTTGATCAACTTGATTCACTCTTGGCTTAGTCTTGATCAACCTTGAATCTTTCCAACTCTCTTCATTTGGATGATGTCTTGAAGGTAAACATGAATGATCACACAATCTTCTTCTTCAAGACATGCTTGCAATAAGCTCAATACTCACATGACCAATCTTTGGATAATTCCTTAATAGCACCTTGGTCAACTCATAAACTCCTTGAAACCAACACATGGACTTCAAGAAAAACCTATGGACAAAACCTTCAAATATAACTCAAGGCAACCATTAGTCCATAGAGATTGTCATCAATTACCAAAACCAAACATGGGGGCACCGCATATTCTTTTAATCTCCCCCATTCTGGTAATTGATGACAATCACTTTCAAGAGAGTTTATATAAGGAATTATGCTTCACTATGCAATGCAACAACCGATAGCGCATGCATATGAGATGCAAATGCTAAGGAACAAAACCAAAGAAAGAAGAGATAACTCTCTAAACTTCTCCACAAAACTCTCTGAAACTTCTCCCCCATTGGCATCGATTGCCAAAATGGGCGAAAAGCTAAGAAGACCAATATAAATTGTGGTTCTCCATAAATTGTGTATTTCCTCACAAGAGAGTGGAATGCAATACACATATCCAATGGTAAATACTTGGAGGAACACAAACTATATTGAGGCCCAAAGATTGCAACAGAAAGATATGCCACAAAGACATAGCAAAGAGAGACAGAAGCAATCAAAAGATACCAATTGAAGCAACTAGACCAATAATCCTACGAGCCACAAGAAAAGATAAGAAAAGCGCAAAGGAGTGTTCTAAAGAAACTACAGAAGCTCCCCATGATTTGTGCACACATAAGAATATTTGTATTTGAATACAAAGTGCACATAATAGGATCATAGCTCCCCCAAAATCAATAGAAACTCACATCCAGTGCAAGTGAGCAAATAGGAAACAAAGCCTAGCGCTTGCAACAAGCACATGGTTGAACAACATGTAAGGGAGGCAACTTAAGAAAAGGCTCAACCAAAAATGATGTGTGTGAGTCATGGCGAAGCACTTGAGAAGACTAAAATTAGGATGAGCATTAAGCATCAACATAGTCTTGAAAGAATGAGGCGCACGGTGCAAGGCCTATCATTCCCACACACAACTGGAAAATGGGTTCACAAGCTTACTAATAAGCAAATATAGAACATATGCTTGTGACAACCTGTGGTGAAGATAGACGAAGAGAGTCTCATCAAGACGAGGGATACCAAGCCTCGTAAAGATAAGCAAGAGGAAAATAATCTTCACCACACAAGAGTGCATCAAGATGCAACGATAGAGGACATGCACACAAGGCAAAATCTTTCACGGAGCCACGAAAGAAATAACATAAGAAAGACAAGCTGGACATGAAAGAAAGGATATCATCTAGATATGCAACTTCTCTCAAGTGTATAAGATTCTAGGTAGACGAAATCATGAAGATATATCTACAAAGAAGGATGTACACCCGGAATAGTCACAACACAAAGGAACAAGATATCCAAAAGGAAGTCATAGATATACCAATAAGATATTTTCTTGGAAGCATAGCACATGGCTAGATATGGTCTTATTGGATATAGATGAATTCCTACCACACAACCATCAAAGACATCACAACTAGCAACATGAGATCATCATTGAGATGCTTTGAGAAAGGAAACAAGTATCACAAGTACTAGTGAAACACATGCCATGATACAACCTACACAAGGTTGATGCAACAAATGTGTGCATGAAGTAGATAAAGATACTTGTTACCGAGATATCATTGGAAGGATGTAGTAGATACCCATTGAAGGTAGATAGTAGTTGGTTGATCATCCTAGCTTGACCCAAAATGCACATGGTGACAACACCTTCCTTGTGAATGAGCCGAGCATCAAATGAATCTCCAAATGTTCCTAGAAGAACAACACACACTAAACGGTACCCAAACTCATCGGGACCAAATAGTTAGAAACACCAATACATAGGACAAACTCCACATAAATATGTGCATATAGATTTGAAAAAGAATTTCATGCACATCTCATACAAACTGAGACTAGGTGGAGTTTCCCCTATATATTGAGTCAAAGAA
This sequence comes from Triticum aestivum, assembly GCF_018294505.1. NCBI lineage: Eukaryota > Viridiplantae > Streptophyta > Magnoliopsida > Poales > Poaceae > Triticum > Triticum aestivum. The sequence continues at coordinate 465,603,925 of NC_057804.1, forward strand.
AGAAAGCATGCCATAAAACATACATGAAGTAAATATGCATTCTCAAGACTTTCAAGAACTAAAACCAAAACAAAACGAAATGCCAAGAGAAAAGGATACCAGATAGATAAATAATCACTTGGAAGATATCATTAAAGATACAACAAGGAGTGAGATATCCATTGATACACACTAAAATAAAAGATGTCAAACTCCCAAAGAGAGGATGGTTCCAAACAAACCAAGCTGTCAACAAAGTTTCCTGATGGCACAAAGTACCAAAAAGAAATGGCTTGCCTTCCACCTACACACTTGATAAGGATCACAAGAAGAGTGTTCTAGAGAAAATGGGATAGCTCCCCCACGAGTTGTGCATTATATAGGGAATTTGTATTTGAATACAAAATGCACAAGGTGGGATCACCACTTTCACTATATCTAGAAAACCCTAGACAAGAACAAGAAATAAACAAGATCCACAAGTGGTATGGAAGACAATGGGAGTTGACACAAACCTTGGCAAGCGAAAAGGAAAATAAAAACAAAAGCCAATGTAAAGATGATCAATAAATTCTACCACACAAAAGTGACTACCAATTGTCAAAAGACAAGAAGTATTTGGAAATAATTCCCGGTGGTAGATAAAAAGGATATCCGACATCATCTTCACACCAAACATAAGCAAATTGCAACTTCTAGAGTTAACATGCCACCTAGGAACAAGATAATCTACAATATCAATTCTAGGTGACAATATCTAAAATGTACACATTTTCTAGGCTTGTAATATGCACTTAGCATATTACTCCCCCATAATGTGATACCAATAAGAACTTAACAAGAGGCAATAAGAGGACCCAAAAAGAGATAATTAATGGAATTTTGAGAATTTGAATTTCTCATGAGAGATATACCACCTAGCGACTAGATAATCTTGTAATATCAATACTAGATGGTATTCCTCATGTACACACACTTATAGGATTGTGAGGTGCACAAAGCACATCACTCCCCCAAAATGGGATGTTCCATTAATCTCTCACACGAGCCAACTAGGATACAAACAAGAAGCAAAAAGGCTCAAAGCACGACACACACGTACATGATGTGCAAACCATCACACAAAGTTGGAAGCACAACATATACAAACACATGCAAGGAACAAAACCAAAACATGAAAGGGGGCAAGTAACTTTCTATGTAAACAATTTAAGTACAAGTTACCGCAAGGAGGCACATTAGATATAAGATAGAAACTAGATAATCCAATTGACTTGGCTTGAGACAATAAGAATGATGAAGTCCCCTTAATTCTTCACAATGTAGCCAAGTCTCCAATGCCCTCCATCAACACCTATTGATCAAGTTTGAGTTTGGTGGTCCCCAACCAAGTTGGGTCCTAAGAGGTTAGTCACAATAGGCTTGGCTACCCAAATGGTTCTTTTCTTGACACCACTTTGAGTACCAACAAACTTGGCAAACACATTGCCAACCTTATCCTTCCCAAGAGAATAGATATCATCAATAATAATTGGGTTGGATAAGTTACCACTAGTGCATGAAGAAGTGACGTGACCTTTCTCACGACATAAGTAGCAACGTCTACTCTTCAGTTTCTTCTCACTTGATTTCTCAACAAGAGAAGCATTAACTTGAGTCTTCTTGGGAAGTGGCCTTTCTTCAACTTGAGGTTGAGCATGAGATTGAACTTGTGGCCTCTTCCTTGTTGCTTGTCACTAATGGCCTTCTTATTCAATGGGCAAGATCTAACATGATGCCCTTCAATTTTGTACTTGAAGCAAATAATCTTGGCCGAATTCTTGACTTGCTCTTGTCCCTTCTTCTTGATTCTCTTGGACTTCTTCTTCTTATTGGAGTTGAATCCAAGTCCACCTTTGTCATTGGGGGATTTTTGCACACTCAAGATATTATTGAGTGTGGAATTCCCTTCATGACCCTTTTCCAAGTCTTTCTTCAAAGATGTGACTTGGGCCTTGAGCTCTTTGATTTCCTCTACATGGTTAGTCTCAACACGAGTACTAGAGGAAGTATAAGCTTCATTGTTAGAGCAACAAGGCAAGGAAAGCAATTCATCACAAGATGTACCAACATTGTGAGTAGAAGAATTACAAGGACTAGCACATGGCAATATACTATCTTGACTAGAAGTAGTGCTAGTATCCACATGAGGCTCACTAGATGTTATCTTAGCAATCATGGCCTCATGAGCTATCTTTAGCACACTATGGTATACTAGAAGATCATCATGAGAGCTTGAGAGCTTTTCATGACTTTCTTCCAATTTCCCATAATTGCTAGATAGCACGTCAAGTTGAGCCCGTAGGTCAACATTCTCCTTCAAAGTGGATGCTTCACAAGTAATAGAGTTAGTAGCACAAGCATCATCATTTACAATAATAGGAGAGGACAACTTGGCAAGCTCTTTTAAATAAGAAGCTTCAAGTTGGGCATGAGACTCGGTGAGTTTGATGAGCTCACCCTTGATGACCCTTGAGCCATTTTCGAGGTGCTCAAAATCCTCAAGGAGTCTAGCATGAGAAACTTCAAGCTTAGCATTTCTAGTTATGAAATCATTGGCCACCTCAAGAGCTCTATCATGAGATTCCCTCAGTCTAGATAATTCTAGAGCAAAAGTCTCCTCAAGAGATTCAGAGGTGGTTTGTTCATGTTCAAGAGCTTGAGATAGCTCTGCGATATCATTTGTGTAATCACGCTCAAGAGGTCCCGTTTTCTCAATGGTGACCTCATGCTCCTCTAGACGAGATTCCAACTCCTCAATGTATTTCTTGCCATCAATGGCAATGGAAATTATTTCCATGAAGTTGGAACGAGCAATTTTATTTTTATGAAGAGCTTTAAAAATCATTTCCCCCTTAATTTTTAAGGAGGCGACATTATCATTCTCTTAATCATTATCCTCATCATCATTAGCATCAACATCATCATCAAGAGACATATTGGGGTACAAAGAAGGAGATACCTTTGACGCCTTAGCCATAAGGCAAAAAGCAATATATGATGATGTAGCATCCCTTGAGGCACCATTAAACACCACATCTTGTTCCATGGAGTGTTCGGTTTCCTCTACATTGTTAGCACAACAATTTGAGGAAATAGATGCATTTTTATCATGGAAACAAGACATAGCAAGCATATCATCATGAGATTTAGTCGAGCAATTTCTACATGATATGCAAGGACTATCAACGCAAGCATGTGAAACATTTAGAGTGCTCGAAGTGTTAAAGTCCAAAGAAGGAGCATTGCAATAATATAGTGATGAAGGATAATCCACAATAAGCATACTATCATCATTGCAATGACCAACACTACTCACCATATCATTACCTTGTGGCAAAACCACATGTAGGTGAAGTAGAAGAAGTTGAGAAGACTATACGACCAGAGGTGGAGGGAGAACAATCATCCCCACAAATCTTGGACACACCATATTTATCTTGAAGCTTCGTCAACAACTCATGAGCATCCCGGAACGGCATGAGTTGAAATATAACTACATTGCTCAAAGCATCGAAAAGAACATTAGAAGCTTGAGCATTGAGATAAGATTTTTTCTCATCCTCTAAAGACAATCTTTGGGGATCCTTTGGAGGAGAAAAACCCATATCTACAATTCGCTCTAAATTTGGGTCCATGACCCTAAAGAGATTAAGCATGCGAATTACCCCAACATCAAAATTTGTGCCATCAAAACTAAGAGTGTCAGAGAATCCTAATCCCCTAGTCGACATCTTTACTCTTTGGGCGGTTAAGCCCAACAAAGAGAGACGATGCTCTGATACCAATTGAAAGATCGTGGATGTCGCCTAGAGGGGGGGGTGAATAGGCACTTTAAAATAATTAAGGTGTAGGCTTGAACAAATGCGGAATAAACCTAGCGGTTAATTTGTCAAGCACAAAACCTAAAACAACTAGGCTCACCTATGTGCACCAACAACTTATGCTAAGCAAGATAAGTAACTATGAGATAGCAAGATATATGACAAAGAACAATATGGCTATCACAAAGTAAAGTGCATAAGTAAAGGGCACGGGTAAGAGATAACTGAGGCACACGAAGACGACGATGTATCCCGAAGTTCACACCCTTGCGGATGCTAATCTCCATTTGGAGCGGTGTGGAGGCACAATGCTCCCCAAGAAGCCACTAGGGCCACCGTAATCTCCTCACGCCCTCGTACAATGCAAGATGTCGTGATTCCACTAAGGGACCCTTGAGGGCGGTCACCGAACCCGTACAAATGGCGACCCTTGGGGGCGGTCACCGAACCCGTACACTTTGGCAACCCTTGGGGGCGGTCACCGGTACCAGTCAAATTGCTCGGGGCGATCTCCACAACCTAATTGGAGACCCCGACGCTTGCCCGGAGCTTTACACCACAATGATTGAGCTCCAAGCACCACCAACCGTCTAGGGTGCCAAAGCACCCAAGAGGAACAAGCTCAAGGGCACCAAGCACCGAAGAGTAATAAGCTTCTCAACTTGAAACTTCCACGTATCACCATGGAGAACTCAAACCGATGCACCAAATGCAATGGCAAGGGCACACGGAGTGCCCAAGTCCTTCTCTCCCAAATCCCACCGAAGCAACTAATGCTAGGGAGGAAAATGAGAGGAAGAACAAGAAGGAGAACACCAAGAACTCCAAGATCTAGATCCAAGGGGTTCCCCTCACATAGAGGAGAAAGTGATTGGTGGAAACGTGGATCTAGATCTCCTCTCTCTTTTCCCTCAAAAACTAGCAAGAATCCATGGAGGGATTGAGAGATAGCAAGCTCGAAGAGGGTCGACAATGGGGGAAGAACACGAGCTTAAAGGATAAGGTTCAATGGGGAAGAAGACCCCCTTTTATAGGTGGGAAAAATCCAACCGTTATGCTCACAGCCCGCACAGAGCGGTACTACCTCTCCAAGGAGCGGTACTACCGCTAGGGCGGTAGTACCCCTTTGAAAAACAATAGCGAGGAGGCAAAAGGCCAGTAGAACCGCCGGAACAGTACTACCGCTCGACCTCACGGTACTACCGCAAATGGTAGTGGTACTGCTGCTTGTGAGCGGTACTAAAAAATACTTCCGTGCCTACTTCCGCTGAGCAAAACACGGGATTTTGGTCCGGAGCGGTACTACCGCTTAGGAGCCGCGGTAGTACCGCTCTGGAGCGGTAGTAAAAATTACATCCGCTCTAGTCGCGGTAGTACCGCTGCAGCCTTTACCAAAACATCCACAACTTTTGCAAACGGACTCCAAATTCAATGAAACCAAGTACGTTGGAAAGCTAACGACATGGGCTAACACAATATTGATAGAAATATCAAGAATAAGCAAATGAGAAAAGGCCCATAAGAAAAAGGTGAGAACCCTTCCTCGGATAAGACCGGTAAAACCTCCAACACCGAAAACATCATAGAAGACGCATGCGAACTCCATTTTCGATGAACTCAAGCTTGTCATCAAGATGACCATAAGCTCTAAGACTCACAAAGATAACCAAACAAGAACCAATAAACATGATGCAAGTATGCAATGGTTTGAGCTCTCTACTAACGATACGATCAAGCTACCAACTTGAGAGCCCCCCTTGATAGTACGGCAACCGATCCTATAACCCGGTCTCCCAACTACCACCACAAGACCGGTAAAATAGAAAACCTATCAAGGGCAAACCTTTGCCTTGCACATGGTCCACTTGAGCTAGATGAAGACGATCTCGACTCCCTCAAGTTGGACCACCTTTCTTGATTGCGATGGCTCGATGAAGACTAGATGATTGCTCCCCCATAGTCCAGTATGGGTGAGCCACTCTTAGGCACATCTTCACAAGTCCATTGACACCACAATGGATGGCAAGATTCAAGCACTTGATCTCTTCGTGATGCTCCACCTGAACTTGCACATGGCAATCTTGATGACGATCACCACTTGATGTCATTCTTTCCATGGGTTGTATGATATCTTCTCCTTGAAGCAAGCCCATGGACACGTACCTAACCCCACATAGAAATCTCACATAGACCATGGGTTAGTACACAAAGTGCAATGGACAATGCTTACCATACCATGGGATCACTTGATCCCTCTCGGTACATCTTCTACGCTTTGTGAGTTGATCAACTTGATTCACTCTTGACTTAGTCTTGATCAACCTTGAATCTTTCCAACTCTCTTCATTTGGATGATGTCTTGAAGGTAAACATGAATGATCACACAATCTTCTTCTTCAAGACATGCTTGCAATAATCTCAATACTCACATGACCAATCTTTGGATAATTCCTTAATAGCACCTTGGTCAACTCATAAACTCCTTGAAACCAACACATGGACTTCAAGAAAAACCTATGGACAAAACCTTCAAATATAACTCAAGGAAACCATTAGTCCATAGAGATTGTCATCAATTACCAAAACCAAACATGGGGCACCGCATGTTCTTTCAACCTGGCTTGACGGCTCCTTTGCAGAAACCGTGAAGGGATGGAAGTCGGGGTGGTTCTACATCACCGAGCCACGCGATGCCAACTGGGCGGCGGCCCCCCGAGTTCCGATCCGGAACCCCTATGCGGCTCACCTCGTGGGAACAGAAGGGCCTGTTATGGGGCAAATCTACAGAGCTGACCGGACTCATAAACTGCATCAAGGGCATGAAGGACAAGAACATCAAGCTTGTCAACGTGATCCAGGTCATGCTCGTTCGCCGAATTCAGCCGTGCCAAAGGCGGGCATTTAATGTGTGGGAGTTCGTCCCAACCGAACACCAGACGCTCCAGAGGCTCTACGGCATGAAGCATAAGAACGTGTGGAAGGTGTTGTTCAAGGCCTCCGAAGTACCTCCTCTCATATCCGAGGACCGTGGGCTGCACGCCGCGCGGCACCCTATCCATATGAGTTCTCAGGCTGCCACTGGGGTCGATTCTTCCCAATATATTCATGGGGAATCCTTAAGTGATTGTGTATATTTGTTCAGGATTATGTGGAGACAGCGGAGCGGATTGACTGTCCGGCTCCGCTGCCAGAAAGCCCAGCTAACGATCTCCTGACGAAGATGCTGGTCCCGGCACCCTATAAGGGGCCGGAGAAGAAGGCCGATAAGAAGGCCCCGGGGACCCGAAAGGGTCTCCGACGTAAGGTTGCGCAAGCCTCGTCCGAAGACGATGAGGTGCACTCCTCCCCAGAAGGGGAATAAGAAAAAGAAGAAGAAGAGGAGGCCGCCCCATCCAGAAAGGATGGGGGGCCTGAGACGGCGGACCAGGGGACCAGGAGAGGCCCCCGTCACAAGGCCGTCATACCCTTGTCGTCTGATGACGACGAGGCAGATTCCTCCCGCGGAAGCGGGGGGAAACAAGAAGAAACTCCACCTCCCCATACTGGGGGGAGAAGAAGAGGAAGGCTGCCCCGATGGGGGAGACTGGGACGTCTAAGAAGGGAAAGGCGTCCCTTCCGGACTACTCCGCCACCGCCGCCGATAGCGAGGAAGGGTGGCTGCCCAGGAAGAAGCCCCTTGTGCGATCGTAAGTATCCGCACTCCATCTTAATTTTGCTTCATAGTTTTGTTATAACGCCGAACTTGTATGCAGTCCGGCCAGGGCCCATCCCAAGGTGTCGTCTTCGGACGGGTCCTTGAGTGAGTCAGCAATGAACTCACTTCCGACGGCCACCTCTTCTCGGCCTGCGGATGACACAAAGGTGTTGTCCCAAAGGCTCCTCGAGCGGGGGGAGGTGGATCTGGAGGTGCCCCAAGGCGGCATTCCAACCATCGGACCCACGGGGTTCAAGATCCCCGCGGATCGTGTTGGTGAGAGCCGTAGTAGGCCGGACTCTCAGCCGAACACTGTCCCGGAGCCTTCAGTGGTTCCGGATTTAGGCGGGTAGCCCCTCATTAGGGAGGAAGGGCTGTCTGTATCGAGGACTTCCATTGCGCCTGAGGCGCCGGATTGTCTGCTGGATGAAGAGCATTGTACTCTCATGAGTGCGGTGATTCAGAAGGTTTCGTCCGCCAAGAGCGGACTTACCGAAGCCTGCACCAGCCTCCTACCAGGCTTTGAGGTAAGTAGTGAAAATGTGTGAAATTACCACCCGATAGGTAGTAGCCCCTGATACTCTGTTTGGTGTTCGGAAGGAAAAACCAAATGGAGGGTCAATTATAATCCGCAGGAGTTTAACAATAAGTTTGAATTTGAATAAGCAGGCTGTGCTGCTGGCCGCTGCTGCCCGTACGGCCGAAATCGCTGGCCTAAAGCAGGACTTGGAGCAGGCGCAGGGAGAGCTCGGCCTCACGAGGAGGCAGCTCGAGGAGAGCAAAGGTGAATGATTCCCCTCTCTCATATAGAAAAGTATAGAAAAAAATTGGTTATTCTAACGACGAGGCATCATGATTTGGTAACAGAGGCCACCACCGAAGTGGCGTCTCTTAAGAAAGCGCTATCCGAGGCCGAACACAAGGCGGCCTTGAAACGTAAGGAACGCAAAAAGCAAGAAGCCCGAGTGGGCGAAGTACAAGAAGAGTTCCAGGAGCTCGGCAAGAAGTTCAAGTCCGTGGAGCATGAGCTTAAAGCAAAAGAGGCCGAGCTTGCGAAGGCCCTTACAAGTATAAAAGACGCCAAGGCCGAAGCCGAGAGGGCACAGCAGGAAATCCAGGAGGCCAAAAAGATAACGGTGGGTAAGAAATTCTTTATGCAAAGCAAACATGTGGAGGAGGCGTTTCTTTTACTTACCCAAGTCCGGAGCTCTCCAGGGGCATTCGTAGATCTGCCACGCAGCGTGTAAGATGCTGCGGAGTTCTACCGTGCCCAGGAGGGGAGCTCAACGGAGAAGTTGTTCTGGTCCCACTATGCTGGGGCCAAACATTCAATGCCTCTGAGTGACCAACTGAAGCAGTTGGTCGAACTCCACAAGGTGGGCGAAGTGGCTATGAAGGATTTCATAGTCCGAATGTGGCCTGGTGAGCCCGTGCCCACCAGCTACTTCGGCCTGATCAAGCGGATGGTGAATGCATGTCCGCGACTAGAAGTCATCAAGCGATCCGTTTGCATTGAGGGTGCTCGCTGGGCCCTTGCCCGTGCGAAGGTGCATTGGGGCAAGCTGGATGCAGAGAAGCTGGTGAAGGACGGGCCGCCAGAGGGCAAGCCGCATCGCGTTCCTGAGAAGTATTATGATGGCGTTATGAAGGGCGCTCGCCTCGTGGCCGATGAATGTACCAAGGACATTATTTTTGAATGAATTCACTTCTTTCATGTTTGTATTTTAAAGACGAAGTTACTTGCGCTATGTAGCACTTTTGTTATTTAAAATATTACCTTCTGTGCGGTTGTTTATCAAATTCTGAAAGTAGGCCAGTCGTCGGCTTCCGCCCCCATGTAACTATTACTGGGGTGCTCGTGGAAAACCCGGACACTCATTATCCAAATGTTTGGTCCCTTAAGGAGGTGTCCAGCGCAGCGAACAAGGCAATTGGACTATGCGGCTTTATAACCTTCACTTAGCCATAGAAGTCTACAATTTTAAATTTCGACGAAGCCCCTAGAATCCGGAAGGCCGAATTGGGGCGCTATATACGCCTAGATCGGACGAAGCCGAATTATCGCCTAAAGCAGAAAAATCTTTAAGGATTTTAAGACCTCTCGAACAGCGACCAGCTCTCGCCACATCATGCCGGTCAGTTTTCGGCTTTATCTACTGAGGTGCTCGTCCGGAAGAACCAGGTCACAATCGCAGTAGTTCTCCCTGCGCTACCTTAGTCGATATAACGGAATGTAAGGCACCAAAACAAGGGAGCCGGGCTATCCCAACTGTAGACCCAAGACATGATTCGGAGCTGATGCATATAATGCTATAAGTTCGGGGTGCCACACTGTTGAAAGTGTTCGGACTTGTTTTACCGTATTATGGGGCGCCATACGAAGCCCTGGCAAACTGAACGTACCAAAGTGTACGGATGCAAAATCAAATAGACATCTGTAAGAAAAATGCTCAAATAAGAATAATAAGCTGACATTGTATATGATCTCCCATTGATAAATAATACGTTTAGGCGTATGTTTACAACGAATGCATTAAGCAGGGATAAATAGGATTATTTGACATATCCTATCCATAGGCAGGCTACGTACAGATAGATAAAGCAGGTATAACGATCGTAAATAGATTCCACCTGGGTATTTCCTTCTGTGCGCAAAGCAGGTTGCCTCCTTGGTTTTCTCTCCTATGTAAGTCCAATAATCCGGCTCTTCTGGAGAAGCTGCACTAAAGCAATGTCCTTAAAGGTAAAAGGAAAGGTTACGAAGCAATACCATACTGTTGACTGAGCCACTGCTACGCCTCTGCCTGTGCCCATGGTATTTTGAGTGCGTAATTATGTACGCGTCGCACGAATGCTGCTTTGATGGGATTTGAGCGGAGGCCGGACTACTAGTCGTGCTCTTGGCATGCCTGGTGATCCTGTTGTGGGGTGTTCCGCCCTCGCTTGACGGAGCTTGGGGTTGTCGTCGCCGGATTGGTGGTTTGCTGGAGGAGGCCACATTGTACTTCCATCGCAAGGGCTGCAGTATGCTCCTCAGTACGGAGAGAGCGGTCCATATTTCCGTTGACTGTTATGACACCGTGCGGGCCTGGCATCTTGAGCTTGAGGTATGCATAGTGTGGTACCGCATTGAATCTAGCAAATGCGGTTCGTCCGAGCAGTGCATGGTAACCACTGCGGAAAGGGACGATATCGAAGATTAGCTCTTCGCTTTGGAAGTTATCCGGAGATCCGAAGACCACTTCCAATGTTATAGAGCCCGTTCAACGGGCCTCTACTCCAGGAATTACACCTTTAAAGGTGGTTTTGGTGGGCTTAATCCTTGAAGGATCGATGCCCATTTTGTGCACTGTGTCCTGGTAAAGCAGGTTCAGGCTGTTGCCTCTGTCCGTAAGGACTCTTGTGAGGTGAAATCCGTCTATGGTTGGGTCTAGAACCAATGCGGCTGAGCCGCTGTGACGGATGCTAGTAGGATGATCCCTACGATCAAAGGTGATCGGACAAGCTGGCCATGGGTTGAATTTGGGGACGACTGGCTCCATCGCGTAGACGTCCCGTAGTGCTCGCTTCCGTTTCCGCTTGGGGATGTGGGTGGCGTAGATCATGTTGACTGTTTTCACCTTGGGGGGGGGGGATTTCTTCTGTCCCCCATGTTCGGACGCCGGGGCTCCTCATCATCGTCGTTGTTAAGCCCCTTGTCCTTGTTTTCGGCGTTTATTTTGCCGGCCTGTTTAAATACCCAGCAGTCTCTATTGGTGTGGTTGGCTGGCTTGTCCGGGGTGCCATGAATTTGGCACGAGCGCTCCAGTATACGGTCTAGACTGGACGGTCCCTGATTGTTGTGTTTGAATGGCTTCTTCCACTGACCGGATTTAGATCTGCTGAATCCGGCATTGACCATCGTGTCTTCGGTGTTGTTGCCATTGTTCCGTCGCTTGTGTTTGTTGCACCGTAGCTTGTCGTTATTGTCACGGACATCTGACGTGCCATAATGTGGCGTAGTGCTGCAGCGATATTGATGATTCATGTTGTTGGAGTTTGATATGATGAGATGGTAGTCACCACCACATGCCTCTCGTGCATACCGGAAGGAACTCGGGAAAGCCTCTGTCTTGGGTAGACACGAGCTTGTCTCCAGTCGTTGAGACAATTGTGTCCGGTACGGCATAGTGAGACATGATGAGTGGTGGTTATGACTGTTGGTTGAAAACATATTTGTTATGCTAATCATGCAGGTAACACACAAACCTCCTGAGTCGATCGTAGATCTTGTCTTGTTCCAGTAACCCCCACACTTGTTTCGTGCTACCACTTGTCCCTACCACAGGTAGGGTGCGGTTCAGTAATTTGTCAACCCCTTTCTAGCACACACAGTACAGAGGGCTGGGATGAGGGTACCATGGCCATGGATTAAAGCCAGTCATCCGGTCAGGGGGCATGGGTGTTTCGGTTGTAGCCGAGCGGGTAGCTTCCCCAGTTTACGCGCGGTATAAATTTTGTGATCCCATGCTAATCGAGGTTGTAGCCTCCCCACTTAGAGTTTTGCTTAATGAGTGTCGTGGGTGATTCCAGACACCGGTAAGTTAAGCTGGTGTGTGCAAGTTAGGTGTGTTTTTGATCAAAAGACCATAGACGGAATTAGTCCCGATGGACTAAAGGAATCCGTTACTCGTGGGTAAAGAGTACACCCTCTGCAGAGATTAAACCTATTCGAGTAGCCGTGTCCGTGGTTAAGGACTACAGTCTGGGTTGGGTCAAGTGTCGGTCTTAGTGTCGGTCTTCGGAGGAAAAACAACCAAGTCTAAACTTTGATTTAGACCAGTGAAATATGATGATTGTGATTATTATTATTATGAACTAACAATGTTCATTATTTGATTTATTGAGTATCTCTGGGACGGTTCTACCTCCGGGATATTCACTGTGACTATTCCGTTATAAGCCCTTTATGTGGTGTCGCATAGACGCCCGACTGTGGCATGTTTGTTATTTATTTAATATAAGCCCTTTATGTGGTGTCGCATAGACGCCCGACTGTGGCATGTTTGTTATTATAACCCCTTTATGTGGTGTCGCATAGATGCCCGACTGTGGCATGTTTGTTATTTATTTAATATAAGCCCTTTATGTGGTGTCGCATAGACGCTCGACTATGGCATGTTTGTTATTATAAGCCCTTTACGAGGTGTCGCATAGACGTCCGACTGTGGCATGTTTGTTATTTATTTATTATAAGCCCTTTATGTGGCATCGCACAGAAGCCCTACTGTGGCACGTTTGTTATTTATTTATTTCACTTATGAGCCCTTTTTGTGGTGTCGCTCAGATGCCCGACTGAGGCATTCTATTCTACTCCCTTATTGCATTAGTCATGTGTTGCGTGAAATACTTGTCTGCGTGCATCATGGATTATATTTTTGGGACTGACGTTGTGATCATAGAATATTTCAGAACATGATTATTGTTTATGCATGTGTTCATAATGTTTGCGAGTACATTCAAAGTACTCACTGGCTTGTCCCTGGCTATTGTCTTGGCCAGATTTCTCGCACGGAGAGGAGCAACGAGACGACGGCCCCCGGACCCAAATCAATGGTGATAGCAGTCCCGCGAAGATAGGAGTTAACCTGGTCAGTTGTTCCCGTGGGAAATGGAGTCCCATAGACACAGTTGATCCACAAACCGCTTCCGCCACCAACCACTAGAAACCTTATGTTGTACTCATAGGCCAAAATGGTCTTGTACTACATATCATGTACTTGCTTGGAGTTTTGTATCAAGTTGTGTCTTGCCAGCTAACAGTAATCCTGGGCTGGTGAGCATAAGGGCCATTTTCTGGGAAATTAACATCCCGAAAATCCGGTCCTGACAGACTTGGTATCAGAGCCAGGCTGACCATTGGCTAATCCTATCTTAGCCGGGTCAATAAACCTAGATTAACCAACCCATGAGACCTTAACCTCACCCCAGCCAAGCTTCGCATGCAAGATAGCCCCACAGTGACCCGACACCTTTTTGGCAGTCGGTGCCCAACCTATCAGCCTAGCCTGTCGATCACACGCCAATGACTGACACCAAAATTGTCTCATTCGCAAGCGTTCGAAGGAAGACTCCGTCCTCTTTTTCTATAAGAAGGGCGCGCTAACCTCAAAACAGCACAATGCAGCCTCCTTTACCAAACCAAGCCATAATGCTTGGCCCCGTCGTGCACAATGAAACCACGGCAAACAACCTTGGAGGTTTTGTGACTGTGCTAGCAAACCTCACCCGTCGTGCTTTTGCACTAGAGGAGCCTCTAGAATATGTTGTGTACCAACGACCCATGAGCGGTGAGAGCCGTCAATTCTAGGCCACTGTACACATCTATGGTAGAGGTCTATCGCCAGAATGCCCCTACAGGTTCACCGGAAGGACAACTTCCTTTGAGCCACAAGCCATTCAACTAGCTGCTCGAGAGGCTATAGTTCAACTCCGGCACTTGTCGCCCAGAGTTAACTGTCACTCGTTCTACTACTCCCCAGCCGTGACGGGTATGGTAGGCCACCCCAGGTTGTCAACGGCGATCAGGGGACGGATCCTGCATTATTGCATCTAGTGCGCTATGTAGGTGCACTAGAGGAACTGTTCGATCAAATCACCCTTGATCTGATCGCAGCTCGTGGAGAGCTGGTTCGCCGAGCCCCGGCAAGAGGAGGAGATGAGCCCGACGCCGACAACCCAGTCGTGTTGTTCGGACACCCGATCGAGACCTTGAGGACTGCCCCAGCCATCGACCACAATACTTTGGTGTCCCAGAAGTGCTTCGTCGCATTTTGGGAACACGCTCCAGCGGGATTGTGGCCAACAATCCCCGGGATGGTCATCATCGCTACCCCGACCCGGCAGCCCCTCAACCCCCTCCAGCTAATTCCGACGGCGAAACCCGTGGAGAAGCCTCGACGTCCACAAGGCAGGCTCGTTTAGATATAAATGAGGTAGACTAAGTCACTCGAGTAGTACCGAGTCTCAGTATGCCCACGTCCTGTGATTATGTAATCTTGCATCGACTTGAATAATCGCAACTTGCTTGTGTGCCTCTGTTTTAAATAGTAGCCTTGCATTAAATATGTTATCATGCGGTTGCATTCTTTTCAGACACAGCTACCTAGATCACACCGACGACTCCCACAGTAATACATCACTTTTCTGGGATATGTGTAACTATAGCATTGACCCCGACCCCATGGAGCAGGCTCGATCGACTAGTTACCTTTCACCACGGTAAATAACCTAGCCCCAATGCTATATAAGAGGCTACCCCGTGATCTTGCCAAGAACCCCTCACCTTGAGCAACACTCGCACAACCATTTCCATTGCCATGCCGATCCCTAGTATTTATCTAAGAACTCCAGATGCAACCCCAGGTAGCTTTGTGAAAATTTTGTGGGACTTTACCTGCATTACCATGAGTGCTACCCATCCACCCCAGTATGAGCTGCTCAAATCGAGGATCACCCCATCCACCTCGAAATATTGGGCAGTGGTGCACGTCCCTCCCGCAAACCCAAACCAAGATCCCACGGAAGCTTCCTTCATGGGACAATCCATGTCGACTCCTCATATGGCCATAGAAGCTACTACGTATGAGGCACTTACTCGTCTTCGATTTACGGTGCCCTATGCCAGCGAATGGGGATATTATTATTTCCCGAGTCGTGCAGCACCCGGAGAAGTAGCATCTTTTCCCGGTGAACGAATCGAGAGAGACCCAGTACTGGCCAATCTTGCCCAGTATGTCATCGCGCAAGAGCGGCTGACCCAGCGAGTAATGGACTATCTCTAGAACGTCGCTGATTTGAATCCTCAGATCGCCATCGGCAGACCACTGAGGCCCAACCTAGAGAGGCACATTCATCGACTGGTCAATTCACTCACCCCGATAGAAGAAGAATGTGCCCCGATTCCAGAGACTTTTTCTCAAGAACCTGTCCAATTACCCTTATCATTGTAGATGTCATTGCTGTGTTAGGGTCCCTGCATTTATTTATGTATTGCAACTTGTGTGTGGTATCCTAAATTTATGCGATGAATTAAATCGTTATGAGTGATTTTTACTTCGGTAAAAAAATTATTCAACTATTTTCACCCTCAGTAAATTTTTCTGAAGTGACATTTTCTCGGAGTTGTTGCAGCATACATTTCTTCACGGCATAGATTTTTATTTCACGCAGCACCATTACAGTAGACTCACGACCACTCGACCTAGTGCAAAGCCTCGTGCACATTTTTGCACCAAACTAATCGCCTCCCTAACACCCCACAGTCTCAGAGGGAGAAGTTTGTGAGTAATTACTCAGGTACAGGATACCTCCGGCACCCCGATAGCTGTTAACGCCTGACACGCGCCTAATCATCGTGATCACCGCCACCGCGGAGAGCTAACACTCGAGCGGCCGCATCACGACGATCATCGAGGATCATCATGCACAGGAGCACGGAGAGCCCCAACAATGTCGCCATCCCTCCGCACAACAGGATCACGTACCAGTCCGGCATCGCCTCCGCCATTAGAGCCCCGTCTCGAGCTCCTGCAGACAGAAATGGAGAAGAAGGGAGGAGAAGGAGAAGCGAGGTCAGATGGAAGGAGAAGGAGCACCGCGGTCGTTTTATAGCTCGAGATCGGTGTACGGTGGGCGAAGTCCACCAGCGCCGCTCGTTGCTCGATCGCCGGTGTTCGGAGGCGAATCCGCGAGCAGTGCCGACAGCGTACTGGCCCGCGAGGTGAGTGCACGCTGCTCGGCAGCTAGCACGCCGCGCACTACCGCTGTACGGCCTAGATGCCTTACGAGCTAAATGTCGCCGGTGGAGATAGCGCGGGAAAGCGCGTGGGAGAGAGGAAGAAGAGAGAGCCAGAGGTAGAGGAAGAGACTGACAGTGGACCCCGGGTCCACCTGTCAGCCACAGAGAACATTGTGCTCTCGGGTACGACCAGTGTATATTTTCAGTAATTTAGAAGTTTATTCTAAACTTACTATAACTGATAGTAGACACTGACCGTAAGTTTTATTTAATTTTCCACGCCTCGCCAGTGTGCCACACTGTAGTTTTGCACCACTTATTGCCCTCCCACTGTAGCTATGTTTTATTTACAGTAGCAGGACGGTCATTTTGTGATAGTGAGAGTAAAATTATTTTTTCAAAACAACCCTTAGCAAATCTCGAGGATGAGATTTTCCTTTAAGGGGGGTAGTGTTGTAACACCCCAAAAATTTAATCATGTTTTAATTATTAAATTTTTGCCAGGAGTTTAAATTTTTTTTACTCTCTGGATTTTCCGTTGTTTCCAGAACCCTTTTTCCTTAATATTGAGGAGTTTTTTTTCCCCAAGTGGAAACTTTCCAAAAAAATGTTATTGGACTTCTATACTCTATCAACAAAACATTTATTAATCAGTGGCTTTATTTGCATAATTGTTTTTCTGAGCCTTATCTTTTTAAAATGACTTTTCATAACTTTGGAGCCTCTTTTGCACTGCAACCATTTGATAAATGCCTCCAAAATTTTCACCAAAATTTGGGGATGACATATGATGTCCCTAAATCACTTTTATGCAAAAACATCTTCTGTTCCATGGAGATTTTGAGCTCTACACCAGATTTTCAAATCTGGTCCAGTGAGCAACTTTGCACTGCAACCTATTTAGATATTTATTTAAAACTTCCACCAAAATTAGGGGAGGTCAGTAGAAGTATATTACCCATATTTATGCAAAACCCAGTTATGTCCTTTGAAAATTTTGAGTGAATCAACCTCTTTTTCATTCTGGTCCAACTTGAAGATTTGTACTGCAACCATATCTTTACTTACTCTTTCATCCATGATTCTTTTTCCTACTTGTAGTCCTTCTTACAAAACCCTTAAGTCCAAGAGCGTGAACCCATTGGATTATTTTTGGTCCATGAGATGACAACTTTCAGTTTCTGCCAAAAACTGTTTTTCTCAAATAATTGCACTAACAAGTTTCATCCCTTGACAAGCTAACCTGGCCACCATCCCCTACACCTAAAGAGACCCCAATCTGGAGATTATGACCACCCCAAGAAAGGCCTAGGTGCCCTTGGCATTTTTTCAAACACTTTGTAGGCGTGACCAATCTTGACATGGTTTTTAGTTAGCTTTGCAAGCTTGGTTTCCTGGTCTAACCCCCTTGTCCATTAGCCTTCTTGCAAACCCTAGACTAGTCCTGTTAGTTGCCAGCCCTACCCGAGAGCTCTAGACCCCGTTGGCATTCGGTCGAACACGTCGCGTGCATGCTCTGGGCGCGCCCAGAGCGCACATTTTGCACGCGCGTGCACCGAGCCGCCGCGTCGCACCCCTGACTTTTGCTCACCCTACGGAGCCGCGCCCCGCCCTCGACCGCTCACCAGAACGAGCCAAGATGTCCCTGGTGCCCTGAAGTGCTGCCGTCAGAGCCCTTTGGCGGCACGCCGGCGTCCGCAGTGGGATCCTGCTACGGTCGGCGCCGCCCGAGCCGCAACAGCACGCCAGCTGCCCCTGGAGCAGTCCGAGCTTATCCCCTCACTCGTCCGCAAGCACTCGTCGGTGCCACGATGCCCTACCGCAGCAGAGACGGTCGGCCAGCGATCTTATCCTCGGCAATGGCGGAACCGACCTAGCTGCGCTATAAAATGGTGACCCCGAGCTCCTCCTAGACCTCAGGCAGCCTCAAGCCACCCCACTAACGCTCCCCTAGTTCGCAGTCGACCAGGAGAGGCCGTCTTCCCAGTCTCCGGCCAGCTCGGCCACCGCCGCCCTCTAGTCCGTTTCGTCGCAACCAGGCCCTCCCCCGTCCAGCCAACACCACCACCCGACTCCCCTTCGCCTTGTGGAGCCGCCCAACTGCTCAAACACGACCGGCAGCTACCGTAGTTCAAACGCCCAAAACTCCCAAAGCCACCGGCCGCCGTGAAGCCCGCCGCCGGTGACTCCCTCCGTCCCCACCTGACTGGCGACCACCGGGAGGACCATCCTGGACCCACGGATCCATATCCACCCTCGGTGTCTCGAACGGTGCCCTCGTTCGCCGGCAAGCGTCGCCGGAGTCCCGCCTCCGCTCGGGGCAGAGGAAGAGGAGAGAGAGGACTAGTCAAACCTGACCAGTGGGCCCGCTGGACCCACTATCAGTAACACACACGCCGTCCACACTGGATAAGTGGAGGCGTAAATCCAAAATACGCCTTCGACGTGGTCAGTAATCGAAACGTTTTTTTTTTCTGTTTTATTTTAAAAACAGATTTTTGACCAAAACTTTGACTGCCTATAACTTTTTAAATATAACTCCAAATGAATTGATTCTTTTTCCTACCTCTCTCAAATATTGTCTAGTTTATTTTAAGATTTATTTCAAAATATTTCAGACAACTTTTTGGTACAGTTTTGAAACTATATTTTGATTCAAAAATATTTTTAATAGGATTTTGGAGAGAGGAGAAAAACTTTCAAAGTTTTGGAATGCACCCTGCCTCCCCACTACTTGAAGGCAAGCATTTTGAACCCTGGCATAATATTGTTTTATGTTGTTTGATACGGTTACAACACCTCTCGTCTCGGAGTTTTACGTTACTTTCTGTGATGATAAGTTCAAACTCACGAGTGCATATTGATGGTTCATGCTGTTGGAGTTTGATATGATGAGATGGTAGTCACCACCACATGCCTCTCGTGCATACTGGAAGGAACTCGGGAAAGCCTCTATCTTGGGTAGACACGAGCTTGTCTCCGGTCGTTGAGACGATTGTGTCCGGTACGGCATAGTGAGACATGATGAGTGGTGGTTATGACTGTTGGTTGAAAACATATTTGTTATGCTAATCATGCAGGTAACACACAAACCTCCTCAGTCGACTGTAGATCGAGTCTTGTTCCAGTAACCCCCACACTTGTTTCGTGCTACCACTTGTCCCTGCCACAGGTAGGGTGCGGTTCAATAATTTGTCAACCCCTTTCTAGCACACACAGTACAGAGGGCTGGGATGAGGGTACCATGGCCATGGATTAAAGCCAGTCATCCGGTCAGGGGGCATGGGTGTTTCGGTTGTAGCCGAGGGGGTAGCTTCCCCAGTTTGCGTGCGGTATAAATTTTGTGATCCCATGCTAATCGAGGTTGTAGCCTCCCCACTTAGAGTTTTGCTTAATGAGTGTCATGGGTGATTCCAGACACCGGTAAGTTAAGCTGGTGTGTGCAAGTCAGGTGTGTTTTCGATTAAAATACTGTAGACGGAATTGGTCCCGATGGACTAAAGGAATCCGTTACTCGTGGGTAAAGAGTACACCCTCTGCAAAGATTAAACCTATTCGAGTAGCCGTGTCCGTGGTTAAGGACTACAGTCTGGGTTGGGTCAAGTGTCGGTCTTAGTGTCGGTCTTCGGAGGAAAAACAACTAAGTCTGAACTTTGATTTAGACCAGTGAAATATGATGATTGTGATTATTATTATTATGAACTAACGATGTTCATTATTTGATTTATTGAGTATCTCTGGGACGGTTCTACCTCCGGGATATTCACTGTGACTATTCCGTTATAAGCCCTTTATGTGGTGTCGCATAGACGCCCAACTGTGGCATGTTTGTTATTTATTTAATATAAGCCCTTTATGTGGTGTCGCATAGACGCCCGACTGTGGTATGTTTGTTATTATAAGCCCTTTATGTGGTGTCGCATAGACGCCCGACTGTGGCATGTTTGTTATTTATTTAATATAAGCCCTTTTATGTGGTGTCGCATAGACGCCCGACTGTGGCATGTTTGTTATTATAAGCCCTTTATGAGGTGTCGCATAGACGCCTGACTCTGGCATGTTTGTTATTTATTTATTATAAGCCCTTTATGTGGCGTCGCACAGACGCCCGACTGCGGCACGTTTGTTATTTATTTATTTCACTTATGAGCCCTTTTGTGGTGTCGCTCAGACGCCCGACTGAGGCATTCTATTCTACTCCCTTATTGCATTAGTCATGTGTTGCGTGAAATACTTGTCTGCGTGCATCATGGATTATATTTTTGGGACTGACGTTGTGATCATAGAATATTTCAGAACATGATTATTGTTTATGCCTGTGTTCATAATGTTTGCGAGTACATTCAAAGTACTCAATGGCTTGTCCCTGGCTATTGTCTTGGACAGATTTCTCGCAGGAGAGGAGCAACGAGACGACGGCCCCGGACCCAAATCAATGGTGATAGCAGTCCCGTGAAGATAGGAGTTAACCTGGTCAACTGTTCCCGTGGGAAATGGAGTCCCATAGACACAGTTGATCCACAAACCGCTTCCGCCACCAACCACTAGAAACCTTATGTTGTACTCATAGGCCAAAATGGTCTTGTACTACATATCATCTCGACGTCAGACCCCCCAGCTCCCGGCGATCCTTGCCTCCCTACGCCACCTCCTGAGGCGGGATTGGCGTGGGCGACCGGCGGAGGAGCCACGACAACTGGATTCTCATGGGGCCCCGTGAGGTAAGCCGGGCGCAACCCCCATTCGTCGAAACGGGGCATCTGCCTCACAAACTCGGCCCTGCCCGAGAAAAGATACATGAGGGCGCCCCCACGCCGGATACTGCCTGGAGAAGGGTCGCCAGTCAAGACTCTCAGCACCGTCCTCAGCATTTCAGGCGCAAGGTCCTCCTCCTGGAGCCTCATGTGGTCTCGATGCCCCGCGAAGGTCCACATCGGACGGGAGTGGCGCTGGAGAGGAGCAATGCGGCACTAGAGGAACTCCCTCACCACCTGGGGCGCCGTCACACCAAGCGTCCTCAACCTCTCGAAGCGGCACCAGACGAAAGCGAGCCGGGGGCTCGTGAGCTTCTCATGCCCCCAACCCGAGTTGGGGATAGCAGGCAATGTCGGGTGCGCGAGCCGAGGGCTGGGCACCCCGACATCCACATACAACCATCGCTCTCGGAACCCGCTCGCAGAAGAAGGGAGGCCAAAATCGATCCCCGAGGCGGCCGTCTCTGGCACGGCCTGGAAGCTCACGCACCCCGAGCATTGAGACGGGTCATTCAGGCGCAGGGAGAAGAAGTGGCGCAGGAGGTCAACGGATGGAGGAATGCCCACCATGGCCTCACAAACAAAGGCGAAGACAGCAAGAAGAGTAACGGACTGAGGGCCGAGATGCATCATGTGGATCTGGTAATGGTAGAGCACCGCATTGAGGAAAGCAAAAAAGGGGGGAAACAGGTCCGCCCACAGGGCGTCGGCGAAGAATTGGACCTCCATAACAACCCTATCGAAGGAGGCGTGGGACGCGGGCTAGGTCGTCGTCCTCCCGCACTCGTTGAAGCTGGAGGCGAGGGCGGAGCGGACCTTGTCCAAGGCTTCCAGATTGAGTATGAGCGATTGGTCGACGGCGGGCGCAACTGCCGGAGGCGAGCGGGGCGAAGGCGCGGGCTTCTTCCCCTTTTCCTTTTTTGTTGGCGCCATGGCAATGGAAGGGGGGGAGAACTCGAGTTGGATTGGAGGCGGAGGTTGGAGCTCAAGGAGGAAGGAAGAGCAGGGAGCGTGCAAACAGCAAGGGGGGGAATAACTGTGTATAACTTCGAGTGCGCCTACCCAGGCGTGTAATGGGGAGCGTGGGGAAGCCGAGACGCCCACGCCCAATCAATCGCCATGCGGCGCCCAAGGCCGCAGGCTGATGGGGCCCGCGGCGCTCCGCACTTGCCCTTTCGCTTCCCCGCTATGCCAAGTTCGAGTGCACCTTGGGCCCGGGGGCTACTGTCGGCATTCTGGGAACGGGGGTCCCCCAGACTTGCCTGCCTGCGGCGTGGCTCGAGTGGTGGCCCAATGCGGCCCATCTTCGTCTGCTCAAGCTCAAGACCCTCACGAGGGGCCAAGCCTCGCGGGGTGGACGACGGAAGGCTTCCTCAGGGGCGGTCTCACCAGGCTAGCTCGCGAGGACGTGGAGAGATCAAGGCAAGGGTACCTCACGAGGTGCCCATGACGCCATCCATGACGATCAAGACCAGGCAGGCGCCGGCCCGTGCAGTGTCCTTGTTTCCTCTTTGGTGCAAAGGGAGCAAGCGCAGGTGCGGAGTACCGCGGTGTCAATTAAAGGTTACCTTTTCAGTGCAACGAGACCAAGACCAGCAGAGCGGCAGGACGGAGGTCACCGTGGAGCCCAAGACGGCGTCATCACCAGTGCCTTTGGCAGTCAAAGACCGACTTTAGTTAGGATAAGTTGTACTAGATGTTCCCCTCCAAAATTGCCGTTGTTGGCGCCCTTCCCGCTCAATATTTGGGAAGAGGACCAGGGCCTCTATATATAGGGCTAGCAACCATAGGATAAGAGAGGTAAATCCACACCACCACAAGAACACCCCTCGTGAGGTTGTTCTTCCTCTGTACTGTTCGTCATCAGCCCCTGAGGCAATCCACACACCAAACACTAGAGTAGGTTATTACACCACAATGGTGGCCTGAACCAGTATAAACCTTGTGTCCCTTGTGTTGTTCATCGTGTAGCTTAGATTCTCAGTGAAGCGTTAGAACATGGATCGGTAGGGGAGAGATCTTCGCACGCACCCCAGAGTTTGAACCTTAAGGGTTTTGTCGGAACCCCATATCCGACAGCTACTATCTATACACAGGCATATTCCTTTATTAAAATTGGTTAGAAAATTACATTACATACCTCAAAGCCTATTAATAGGCTGGTAAAGGCTTCGTTCAGTCCGCTTTTGGCGGACTGAATCTTCTCAACCACCGTACCCATAAGGGTACGATGCTCCTCCACGACGGAAGCACGGCGAAGCATTTCCGCTAAATTAGCCAGCTCTTCCAAATTGATGGAGGTCGCCGATGGAGTCGACGCTCCCTCCTCCTTCAAAGGGGGTCGCTCGCCCATTTCCGGAGCCATATGGGTCTTCGGAATAGTGTTCGGCTGGGGGGCGGATTGGTCATGGCCCCCGTCATCAGTCTCCATGGAGGTTGGTCCCCCCATGTCTTCGGCAGCCGAGGTGTTACCCTCTGGCGCCGTCTTGATGGCTCCCCGCACCTCTCCATGGCCTGGAGAGGATCTTTGGGACAAGACCTCGGTGTCGTCCGTAGCGGGTGGCGGAGAGGCCCGCGGGGGCGTCTCGCTCTTCAACATCCCTGGCTCCAACGAGTTCCCCAGAGACGATAGTTGGGGGAGATCACGGACAGGACTGAAACATACGATATAATGTGTTAAAAACTACAATCATATACACTGATGTATGTAAGGCATCCTGGGGTTCGTCTAGGGGCTTCAACCTGGGGTGATGCTCAGGGATGACTTCGGCATCCGAATCCGAGTCATGTGAGAGGGATACCCACCCCCTTTTGGACGCCTCCGCTTCTGGGTCTACGGAAGCTGCCATTTTCTTCCTCCGCCCCTTAGGGGGAGAATTGCTCTCTTCCTCCTCCTCCTTTTCGTCGTCATCTCCCTCGTGGGAGGAGTGGGCTTCGGAATCCCCGGACATAGCATTCGGGGGAACTTTACGGCAGGGGTCGTTTTTGGCCTCATTGCCCTTGTTCTTGGTTTTCTTCTCCGGTGCCTGGTACATCGCCGGAACTAGCATCCTCGTCAGCAGAGGATCGGTTGGGTTTTCAGGCAGCGGAACCGGACACTTGATCCCTTTCGCCTTCTTCGTCCAGCCTTGATTAAAAGGATGAAAATCTCAATACACCCCTGTGATTTCTGGACTAAGTTATGTTTGGAAACTAAAAAACTTACCGGGGAGGTTCGGTGAGCACAATCAAGGCCGATGTCGTCGGTCGTCTCCGGCCACGACTTCTGGGCCTTGAAAAGCACCCTCCAGATGTCTTCGTGCGCCATGCTGAAGAGTCGCTGCAGGGTCCGTGGCCCTTCCGGATTGAACTCCCACATATGGAGAGGCGGGCGCTGGCAGGGAAGGGTCTGGCAGAATAGCATCACCTGAACCACATCAGTGAGGCTGGTGTTCTTTGCTATCATATTTTTGATGCACTTTTGCAGGATCAACACCTTCTAAGCCGACCCCCAGTCCAGACCCTTGTTGATCCACGACGCGAGCCGCATAGGGGGTCTGGATCTAAACTCAGAAGTGGCCGCCCAGTTGGCGCCGCGAGGTTCGGTGATGTAGAACCACTCCTGCTGCCATATCTTCACAGTTTCCACGAAAGCCCCTTTGGGCCAGGTGACGTTGGGGAGTTTGCTCACCATCGCGCCTCTGCGGTCTGCATGATGCCCGTCCACCACCTTTGGCTTCACATTGAAGACTTTGAGCTAGAAGCCAAAGTGGGGGGGGGTGCGGAGGAGCGCCTCGCACATGATGATAAACGCCGAGATGTGGAGGAAGGAGCTTGGGGCTAGATCATGGAAATCTAGCCCGTAATAGAACATGAGGCCGCGGACAAAAGGGTAAAGTGGAAACCCTTGTCCGCGGAGGAAGTTGGAGATAAATACCACCCTTTCGCCGGGCTCCGGAGTGGGGATGACATGCTTCTTGGCAGGGATCGAGTATGCAATGTCCGTGCTCTGGTACCCCGCCTCCTAGAGCTCCTTTATGTTCTTCTCCTTCACGGAGGAGGCCACCCACTTGCCTTGAAAGCCGGAGCCGGACATGACTGGAGAGGTTGGTGGCGGTGGGAAGGATCAAAGCTTGGGTGCTAGAGCTCAAAGGTGGGAAGACCGAGGGAGGAAGAAGGCATGGAAAAGAACGGATGGATCTTTGTCCCCTTATATAGGCCGTGAATACCGAACACCCACTCCCCCAGCCTTAAAACCTCGCCTATTCCTAATGTGGGTATGCGCCGCAGTCGGTTGGATTACCCAAGTACCATTGATGTGCAATCCCATATTAAGTGGGCACGATCTCTGTTTTGACAGGACCTGCCAATGAGGTGTGGCCTCGAAACACGGAACGCGGGGTATGAAAACGGTTCGAAGTACCGAAAGGTCAAGTCTGATGTTTCATCAAAAAAGTTGTCAGTAAAAGACACTACTCTTATTTTTATATCCTGCCTTCGCGGCTAAGGGTAGTATTTATTATGAAAAGCCGGATACAATTCTTTTACAGAGGAGAGCCGATGTGTATTCTTCAAGGAACCTGCCTTGCAATGCCGAAGACAATTTGAGCGCCGAATATATAATCATTGAAGACCGGTTTAGGGGCTATAGTGGGAGTCCTGGATTATGGGGTCCTCGGGCGTCCAGTCTATTGATGTGGGCCGGACTAATGGGCCATCAAGATACAAGACAGAAGATTATCTCTCGTGTCCGGTGGGGACTCTCACATGCATGGATGGCAAGTATATGTGTTCGGATATATTATTCCTTTTTGTAAAAACTGACTTGGTACAACCCTAAAGCCCCTCCGGTGTCTATATAAACTGGAGGGTTAGATCGGAGGCAGGATCAGAACATTGCTAGGCTAGCTATCTAGGTAGCTGAATCGATCTCGAGGTAGATCAACTCTTGTAACCCCTATACCCTCGAATATAATCAAGCAGGAGTAGGGTTTTACCTCTATCAAGAGGGCCCGAACCTAGGTAAATATTGTGTCCCTTCTCCATTGTTACCATTGATCCTCAAACGCATAGCTTGGGCCCCCAACCTAAGACTTGCCGGTTTTGACACCGACAATGGTCCTGGCTTTCTTGCTTAGTTTAGCCTTGCCATTGAAAGAAATAAAAAGGTCAATATAAAGTGTTCACAAAGTTGAAACGATAAAGTTAAAAATCATTACCCAGGGGCAGTCTTGAAAGTCGGCAGCTGAGTTCCGTTGAGTCGCCGGAAGAGGAATTCGAGGCTCCTGATGACCCACAAGTATAGGGGATCTATTGTAGTCCTTCCGATAAGTAAGAGTGTCGAACCCAACGAGGAGCAGAAGGAAATGACAAGCGGTTTTCGGCAAGGTATTCTCTGCAAGCATTGAAATTATCGGTAATAGATAGTTTTGTGATAAGGTAATTTGTAACGGGTAACATGTAACAAAAGTAAAAAAAGGTGCAGCAAGGTGGCCCAATCCTTTTTGTAGCAAAGGACAAGCCTGGAGAAACTCTTATATAAAGGAAAACGCTCCCGAGGACACATGGGAATTATCGTCAAGCTAGTTTTCACCACGCTCATATGATTCGGGTTCATTACTTTGATAATTTGATATGTGGGTGGACCGGTGCTTGGGTGCTACCCTTCCTTGGACAAGCATCTCACTTATGATTAACTACTCTCACAAGCATCCGCAACTACGAAAGAAGAATTAAGGTAAACCTAACCATAGCATGAAACATATGGATCCAAATCAGCCCCTTACGAAGCAATGCATAAACTAGGGTTTAAGCTTCTATCACTCTAGCAACCCATCATCTACTTATTACTTCCCAATGCCTTCCCCTAGGCCCAAATAATGGTGAAGTGTCATGTAGTCGACGTTCACATAACACCACTAGAGGAAAGACAACATACATCTTATCGAAATATCGAACAAATACAAAATTCACATGACTACTTATAGCAAGACTTCTGGCATGTCCTCAGGAACAAACATAACTACTCACAAATCATATTCATGTTCATAATCAGAGGGGTATTATTATGCATTAAGGATCTGAACATATAATCTTCCGCCGAATAAACCAACAAGCATCAACTACAAGGAGTAATCAACACTACTAGCAACCCACATGTACCAATCTGAGGTTTTGAGACAAAGATCGGATACAAGAGATGAACTAGGGTTTGAGAGGAGATGGTGCTGGTGAAGATGTTGATGGAGATTGACCCCCTCCTGATGAGAGGATCGATGGTGATGACGATGGTTACAATTTCCCCCTCCCAGAGGGATGTTTCCCCGGCATAACAACTCCTCCGGAGCCCTAGATTGGTTTCGCCAAAGTTCTGCCTCAAGATGGCGGCGCTTCATCCCGAAAGCTTCCTTCTGATTTTTCCTAGGATGAAAGACTTCATATAGCAAAAGATGGGCACCAGAGGCCTGCAAGGGGGCCCACGAGACAGAGGGGCGCACCCAGGGGGTAGGGCGCGCCCCCCACCCTCGTGGCCAGGGTGTGGGCCCTCTCTGGTTGATTCTTTCGCCAATATTTTTTATTAATTCCAAAACGTGCCTCCGTGAAGTTTCAGGACTTTTGGAGTTGTGCAGAATAGGTCTCTAATATTTGCTCCTTTTCCAGCCCAGAATTCTAGCTGACGAGATTCTCCCTCTTCATGTAAACCTTGTAAAATAAGAGAGAAAAGGCATAAGTATTGTGACAAAATGTGTAATAGCATCCCATAATGCAATAAATATCAATATCAAAGCATGATGCAAAATGGACTTATCAACTCCCCCAAGCTTAGACCTCGCTTGTCCTCAAGCGGAAGCCAAAATCGAAAAATATGTCCACATGTTTTAGAGATGGAGGTGTCGATAAAATAAAATACGGACATGAGGGCATCATGATCATTCTTGAAACAACAATATATATATATATATATATATATATATATATATATATATATATATATATATATATATTCATATGACTTCTTATGCTAAAGTAACAATCTATTCACAGTGTCAAGTATGAATCAGAAACTTCATTGAAAACTAACAAACTATTATCTTGGTCATTGAAGCAATTGCAATTTATCATAACATCGGAAAGAGTCAATATAAGAGCTCTTCAGCAAGTCCACATACTCAACTATCATTTAGTCTTTCACAATTGGTAACACTCATGCAATACTTATGGGTATGGAGTTTTAATCGGACACAGAGAAAGATAGGGGCTTATAGTGTTGCCTCCCAACCTTTTACCTCAAGGGTAATGTCAACAATAATAGTTTATGATAACTTACATCCAATTGTATATATATATATATATATATATATATATATATATATATATATATATATATATATATATATATATATATATATATATCAGGATCTTTCCAACACAATGTGCTTGCCAAAGGATAAAATGTAAAAAGGAAAGGTGAAGATCACCATGACTCTTGCATAAGGCATAAGACAAAAATAAAAGATAGGCCCTTCGCAGAGGGAAGTAGAGGTTTTCATGTGCTTTTATGGTTGGATGCACAAAATCTTAATGCGAAAGAACGTCATTTTATATTGCCACTTGTGATATGGACCTTTATTATGCAGTTCGTCGCTTTTATTACTTCCATATCACAAGATCATATAAAGCTTATTTTCTCCACACTAATAAATCATACATATTTAAAGAGCAATTTTTATTGCTTGTAACAATGACAACTTACTGGAAGGATCTTACCCAATCCATAGGTAGATATGGTGGACTCTCATGTCAAACTGGTTTTAAGGATATTTGGAAGCACAAGTAGTATCTCTACTTGGTGCACAGAATTTGGCTATCATGAGGGGGAAAGGCAAGCTCAACATGTTGAATGATCCATGACAATATACTTTATTTCGGATATAAGAAAACATAACCCATTACGTTATCTTCCTTATCCAACATCAACTTTTTATCATGTCATATTTTAATGAGTGCTAACAATCATAAAAAATGTTCAAGATAGTATATTTATATGCGAAAACCTCTCTTTCTTTATTACTTCCTATTAATTGCAATGATGATCAAAACTATGTTTGTCAACTCTCAATAATCTTTATTCATCATACTCTTTATATGTGAAGTCATTACTCTCCATAAGATCAATATGATCTCTTTAATTCTTTTTATTCTCTCTTTTTTCTTTCATTCCCTCAAGATCATAACAGGATAATCAAGCCCTTGACTCAACACTAATCTTTATGATATACTAGTGGACCCGTTGCGCCAAATGGCGCAGAGACCCACTAAAGGCATGTCCGGATTGAAAAGAAAACCCATGGTTTAACAATAACAACAACAACAAAGTTCAATAGAGAAACATAGCATGGGCAAATGTTTCAGCAATAGGTGATTCCCTAAAGTTCAGTAGAGAAACATAGACCCAAAAAAAAATATCAAGATTGTCTTAGCAGACGTGGTCATCATTTCACAGCTTTTGAGTTGGTTTACAAAGAATATATTGGATAGTTATAGGTTGTATAACAAAGATTAAAGAACCAGAAGATAATATATTGTTTGGCGGGGAGATCACAGAGAACACAATTTCAAAGCTGCATTCCATAGTTTTATTTACAGAATGTGCATACAGAATCAAGCAACCGGATCCCCCTTCTGGCACACATATAACAGATGCATCATCTGCTACCATGCCTCAATCGAAGAAGAGATTCCTATATAACACAGATTGGATCACCGACCTTGATGCTTTTCCAGGTGGAAATTGCCATCCTGGAGAAACTTATAAAGAAAAACAATAAGAAAAAATGGCGTTCAGAAGAGTTCAAATAGTTTCCAAAATAATAATTTGAACAACAAAGTAGCAAGATAAATGTATAACAGTGGAGACCTGATGATGGCCTCAAATATATGCACTGTCACAATTAACCAGTATACTAAAGAAACATGCTTAAGAGGGTGAGGGCCCCAACTAGAAAAAAATGTATTATGTGTAATATTACTAACCGATCTCACTAGCACAGAGCATAATAAATAATAAACCATATGTTAAGATGTTTTCGGTCATACAAACCGCATTTCTGATCCTTCTTCCATTATAACTTAAACTCTCACTGATCACAGCTACACAACTGTGTGTCATAAAAGTAAATAATCTCTAGTGGAATTTGAAGTTTTCTAAAACCTGTCGCCAAATGGTGTATCATTATCAAGAAAATTTGGACGAAGGACTGCAATTCGGCACAACATGTGTTTAATCTTAACCAATTGTTTAAACCCCTAAAGCATCTCATACTATATCCTTATCTTCAAATATCATTTTGAATGGGAAAGAAAAACCAATGCATTAACCAAGGATTCTCTGTATGACCTTCGTATATATTCTAATTTATATTCATAGCACTACATATATTCTCTGTATGACCTTCATAACACATAATAATAATATTCCATTGAACTTTTCTCAACATAAGAATTCCAACGATTTTGTTCTAAACTCCATAATGAAGCCAGATACATACATGAATTTTAGTATTTTGCAATAGCAAACTGTGTAACTTTTCTCAATAAATATGAGATAACTGGAATGGCAGGATGATGTTTGTTCTCCCCTTATTTTCAGCTGGATCTCAATAAATCAGCGGCAAAGAGTACATCACCACGGTTTAGTTTAGGAAGTTGCTGCATTTCAAGAATATGTAGCCTATTCTCCTGTACATGCCAGCAAGCTCTTTCTGTACTGAACACAATTGGAAAAAAGCCTAATGTGCGAAAGCCATAGACAAAAACCTTTTTTAGAGATGGCGATATACTGATATACATATATAGTACTCATCTTCCTCTGCTAGATGCCATGTTCCGAGTAAAGGAAGGGATGTTGTTTCCATTTGATTATAAATTGTGCTCTAAAGGCAATGAAAGCATATGCTGGTTTAAGAACTATAAATAACCTCAAATCTAATCACACAACTGTATATTTATACTGTCAATGATTTCAAAAGAGTTACCTGTATGGAGTCATCAACGTTCCCTGTCTAGAGCAGTACTGAGAGGTGAGAG
This sequence comes from Triticum aestivum, assembly GCF_018294505.1. NCBI lineage: Eukaryota > Viridiplantae > Streptophyta > Magnoliopsida > Poales > Poaceae > Triticum > Triticum aestivum. The sequence continues at coordinate 465,635,059 of NC_057804.1, forward strand.
CAAGCCTCTGAAACAAGGCACAGAACTAAGCATACTATGATGAACCAATTATGAATATCTTACAAAGTTAGACATTTACAATAATTGTAGCACCAAATAGTTCGATGCCAGCCAATAAAGCTACTAAGTAAATCATGGCTCCAATGCCTTGTCACCTATACATTAAATTAGTGTAACTATATAAGAAAATGCAGTGGTACTACAAATAACCTAATAGTATATCATATAACATGACAATTATCATCTTAAGAAAACTACCAGTTTACATGACATCTCCAACCATATTTCTTACAATTGTTCAATTTCTGTATTAGTATATGAAATATGCAAATCTTTCTACACACACAAAAACATTACCATGATTAGTGTTTCCAAACATAAATCTACAAATAATATTCAGATACAGATTTATAACAATGGCAAACAAACATTCTCTATGCTTCCTTAAAGATGGTGCATAAGAAATGAACGACATAGTAGAAAATATATTGTAATGGTGCCATACTACCAAAAATGCATTCTTGTCCATTACCTTGAGGAACATGAGATCTGAAAATAAGACACTGCAATAAAGTGACAACTCCGACAATGTCGATGGACCTGCAAGCACCATTTATAAGATTCAAGTTTGTTTAGCTAAGAAGAAATTAGTGCATACACCGTGAAGTGTATAATGAAAAAATACCTGACCAATGTCTTCCTTAGTTGCGTCAAGATAATTTCTACACAGAGAAGAAGCTACCACCGTAAGTAAGAACAAATAATATGGTAGCCTCTTCTTTGAGTACACACCAAAGTACTATTTCAATTTAGTACTTAAAACTTCCTCAAGATAATTTCTATGCGGAGAAGAAGTGAGGCTACCATTAGTAGGCCAGTCCGAAAAAGAGAAATGTAATGTCAGCATGAATAATGCAGTTCTTTGCACATATAGATTTTTTTTCAAATATAGGCATGAATTAATGACTCCGATCCATAAACAACACCTGGGTAATCTATAAGAATCTAAAGCTGACAGAACAGATCGTATACTTCCTCTTGCAAAGGCTCGAGCTAATAAAAGTCAGAGGTGATGAAGAGAAAAAATATTTCTATGGACAGCAGAACGGGGAGGCATGACTAATGCATGGGTCACCAGCAAGATGCACATAGCACACCGAAACAAACAAAAAATATGAGAAGAAAAGCTGAACAAAATTTGACAATGAGAAAGAATCGAAGTGCTGCAGCCAAAGAAACTCCTCACTGCCACCAGCAAGATTTAGTCTGAATTATGCACATCATTTCTTCGAAGCATCATATACTCTCAGTTAACCAACAACAATCATGAAGCGCACGTGCCTGCCCATGTTGTAGGCCATTGACTCCAGTCCCCAATGGACTCCTTCAACAATGCAGTGTCTTCCAGTAGCAATGCAAAATTCAGCAACAAAGGCAACAAGCCTAGTGATTGAATCAATAGCAGAAGAAACACTTTCGACCAATTCCAGAGAAACGGAGAATATGCATATGAACTTACCACTGATATAACAATGCAATGCCATTTCATATTTGTTGTTGGTTGGTTTTAGAGGGATTCTGGTAAAAAAAATCAAATTGTTTAAGGTTGCCTCTTTCCAGAAAGAAATGAAATTAAAAATGTAAATTTAGCAAGCCTGTGGATAAGAATAAAAATGAAACTTCCTAGCTGCATTAAAACTTCAAGCTCCCTACTGAAAAATTAACAGGCCACAACAAATCACTGGAAAGTAGCATTTCATAGAATTAGTTCTTTGCTCAAGTTATTTTGCCCACTTCTCTCAGTTTGCACTTCCTTACTGATAGTTTGGTCTTCAGATAAAATTGGTTGTTGAATCCATTTTATACCAAAAAAAGAGACACTCAAGGTAAATGTGAACTTTGATCCAAAACTGTAAGAACAAGGAAAATGCCTTTTTACCTGTGTTTCTTACAATGGATTCCCTTTACATCTGTGCTGTTGTAGTGAGTTAGCCACAGATAGAGCATCAAGAACACAAGTCCTAATCAAATCTTGTTTCGAGATGGAATTTCCTCAAACAAGTTAAGTGCACGTGTTCTATTTTCCTGTCAGAAATATGAACAACAACAAACATGTCATCATTGTAATGCAATTGAAGGACGTCTATGAATTGTACGTTCAAATTCATATGGGAATTACTATCTAATCTTCCTCCATATGTCTGCAAGTATCCGTGCAGAGAAAAAGCATCTCCAAGTTACATAGATCTAATTCAAGCTCCACACAAATGCTAAACAAAATCAAATCAGTAGGTACCTGCACCTGGCGCTTGACTTGATCTGGACATGGTGGCACCATTTGTGGAGAGAAGCACTTGGGGACATCAGTGACGACGCAGGACAACAGCGGCAGTGACGACACAGGACAGCGGCAGACAGGGAGAGGAGAGGCCAGCGCCGCTGCATTCCCTGCTTGGGAGCCGCCTGTCTCGCCGGATGCCATGCTCTCTCGGCCACCCCATCGCACCCCCTTGTGGTCCGCCACTCTGCTCTGTCAGCGGCGGCACCAGGCCCTGTGCGGCTGTGCTCACCCGGCGACCCCCACCTCCTGGCTCTGCACCCCCTTGCCCACTTCTCCCCTCTCCGCCCAGGCTCCTCCTACCACTGCTGCTATCTCTCTATCAGCAAGCAGGTGGAAGACGAAGGCGTGGTTGAGGCGCACTGTCCAGATCTTGGCCCTCCTTACCATGGCAGATTTGATCTGCGTGAAAAACCATGTGTGGCTGGGTAGGACAGCGTCCAGCGCGGTCGTTCCTCACCGTGGAACACCCCAGCTAGCACATGGCATCCTCTGATGGTCACCAGCCCTGCCGCCGCCATATTACTCACGCACACCGGCATACGCGAGGGAGAGGGAGGGGGCTAGGGTTCGTGGCTTCGTGCTGTGGAGAGAGATCGAGGAGGGAGGTGGGGAGGGGTGTGGCGTGAAGGCGAGGGGATTGCCCGACGGGGTTTCGAGGGCACGACCTGCCCCACACCCCCGCAAACTGTGCGACGAGCATGCGGCACGCAAGGAGAGGAGGCACCCGCACCTCAAAATGACCTACCCAGCCAATACGCACGATACAAGAGCCCACCGGTCATTGGCCATACAAACTTACCGTGCAGTTAAAATGAGCAGCGAAAGCAGCGAGCATCCAATGCCTCAGATGAATCCTAAGACCGGATTGACCAAGATCTAACGGCCAACGAAGCCCCAATGGGGGAGACTCCTGAAGGTGAGTTGGGTAGCTTCTTTTTTGTTTTAAATATGGCTCACGGACTCGATTACATAGAAGGATCATAAAGCAAAACTCAAAACTAAATCATACTGTCGGCATTCTAGGAACGGGGTACCCAGACTTGACTGCCTGCGTCCTGCGGCGTGGCTCAAGGAATGGCCCAGTACGGCCCATCTTCATCAACACATGCTCAAGACCCTCGCGAGGGGCCAAGCCTCGCGGGGAAGGACGACAGGAGGCTTCCTCAGGCACGGCCTCGTCAGGCTGGCTCGCGAGGAGGCAGAGAGATCAAGGCGGGTACCTCACGAGGTGCCCATGACGCAAGCCATGACGACCAGGGTCAAAGGTAACAGGCCAGTCGACTCACCACGAGACCGGTCGACTGGTGCAGGCATGCGGGTGATATCATGTCTACAACTATGCTAACTGCAAGTTTTTACATGAGGATCTCCCCCTCCCAAAATGCTCTTACAAACCTCTGGGCCAAGCCCGAACTCTCTCTGTGCAGGATAAAAGCAGGAACAACACGCAGTCAATCGAATAAATCCCCCAATGCGTCCTTAGGGACACCTCCGGAGTCGCCACTGGCATCACTGGCCTCGCCATCACCTTCTGCGCCGCCGCCGACTGCACCTGGGCCGTTCACCACTCCGCCCTCATCAGCGGCCACGACCATGCCGTCGTCATCAGAGGTGAAAGCCCTGACAAGGGCGTCCACGTTGTCCTCCACCCAACGCGCCAGATTGCCCCAGATCGCCAGGGGTACCGGTGCGATGGCGGCGTCAAAGTCAAAATGGTGATCCATGTTCAGGAGATGGCTGAAGACGCGAGAAAAAGCACGCCCCAGTAGGGCACGGCTCCTCTCCTCCACCAACCTGTCGGCTCTGCCCGCCCGAGCCTCCAGCTGTGTCACCACGTCAGTGAAGAACTGAAGGTTACCAGCATAGTTGACCACACGAGGTTCCCCAACGGCTGCCTCGCAGATGATACCCAAGGCCGTGTTGGCTCTTTACCGGAGCTCACGGAGCATGGGGCTGTGCACGTGCTCCAAGGTCTGCCACTGGCGTATCTCGTCTTCGTTACGCCACGCAACGGCCTCGGCCGCGTCCACCCTTTGGTGGAGAAAAAGCACCTCGTCCAAGAGCGGCTCGAGCAGCGTCCCCGCGCCGCGTCACTTCATCCAGCTTGGCCTTCAGGGCGGCGGTCCTCCCCTCTGCTTCAATGTTGATCAACTCCAGCCTCTCCTCGAACTCGCGCTCAAGGTTCAAGAAGGCCGCCGCCACCCGGTGATCAACCTCTTCTGCGGCTCGGGCTTCCCTCTCAGCAACGTCATCCTCCGCCCGCATCACCATGCACTCCCTTGTCTCCAACCGCTCGAGGTCCAGGGTGCATTCGGTGGCCTCCGTCGTCAGCACCTCCTCGCGTCTCTAGAGATCCGCCCAGTCAGCTGAAGCCCCCTCCATTGACACAAGGGCTGCCTCGCGCAACTCCACCTGCTCCTCCAGGGAGCTACTCCCAGCCCGGAGCCCCCCACGCCTGCTCTTCTGCAGCCTTGCGCCGACGGTCAGCCTCCTGAGCCTCCGAGACGGCCCGGGAGGAAGCCTCCCGAGAGGCTGCCAGCAACACCTCGGCCTCCTCATTATCGAGGACACGCTGGTGGCGTGCAAGAGCAACGGCCACCTGCAGCTTGCGCCTCTCCTCAGCTAGGCGCAGGCCCTCGGCCTCAAGACGTGCGTCCTCATCGGCGAGCTCTACACCAAGCTGGCTCACCGTGTTCGCTGCCCTCTGGAGGAACCCTTGGTGGAGGGCGCGGCGTTCCCGAGCGCGCTCGAGCACGTCTTCCGCATCGCCTTCTGCCTCGGGCACGCGGGGAGGGCCACGGACCAGCACGCCCCCTCCGGGCAGGGGGCTGGGGGCTGGCGCCCTCGCGATGAACGGACGCGCCCCGCCAGAAGCCTGGTCCAGAACCAGTTCGCCCTCCAAGGAAGACCGTAGGGCCGGCCTCCGCCTGACGCCGTCCACAACCAGTCGAAGAACCCAGGGCTGGCAGGCTATGCCCTGGGAGGGCCCGCGGAGGATGGTCGCATGATACGCAGAATCGGGACGCATCACAGGATGGCCCGCCTCTCCGACCGGCGTCACCATAAGGGCAGTGCTGGAGCCCGGGGCGCTTGGGGAAGGTGGAGAGGGCGGGGCCAGGAGGGATGGCTCCTCAGCCATCTCCGCGAACTCGGCAGGAAGGGCTTTGCAGGGCGATAATCAGTTGAAGAAGTGGGAAAGTAAGGGACAGAGAAAGGGAAAGGCTTACTCATCGGTGGCGAAGTACTTCCTGCGCTTCAATAGGCGGCAAGGGTAATCATCACCCAAGGCCTCCCTCCTCTTTCGGAGAGCCTCGAAGTCCACTTGGAAGCGTCCCAGGAGCTCGGAGCAAGGGTCAACCCGCGGCGAGGGAGAAGCGCCGATAAGATCAACGTCGGGGGCATCGCCCTGGCGCCCGCTGCCAGGCGCCACACCATGGAGGGTGGCTAGGGCATCAGAGGCCTCTGCCACTGGGACTGCGGGCTGCGACTCAGCCCCCTCTATCGCCGCAGGATGGACCTCAGGAGCTACCGCCTCAGCAGCCCCACTTGGCGTCATCGTCCCGATAGCGGCCGCCTCAGCCCCTGGCGGCCCCTGCCTCCCAGCTCCACCACTCGAGGAGGGACCGTCCTGGGCAACCGGAAGGGCGACCGACACGACTGGGTTCTCGCGAGGCCCCCTGAGGCCTGCGGGGCGCAGCCCCCATTCGTCAAAGCTGGGCATCTGCTTCACGAAGTCACCCCTGCTCGAGCAGAGGTACAGCAAGGCGCCACCATGCCGGATGCTGTCGGGAGAAGGGTCGCCAGTTAGGATCATGAGAACCTTCCTCAGCGCTTCAGGCGTCATATCTTCCTCTTAGAGCCTCATGCGGTCTTCACGCCCCCCGAAAGACCACATCTGGCGGGAATGGCGCTGGAGAGGGGCAATGCAGCGCAGGAGGAACACCTTCACCACCTTGGGCGCCGTCACACCGAGCGCCCTCAATTACGCGAAGCGAAGCCAGACGAAGACGAGCCGGGGGCTCGTGAGTGTCTCCTGGCCCCAGCCCGAATTGGGAACGGCGGGCAAGGTGGGCTCCGAGAGCAGGGGGCTGAGTACTCCGACATCCACATACAGCCACCGCTCTCGGAACCCAGTCGCAGGAGGAGGGAGTCTGAAGTCAATTCCCGAGGCCTCTGTCTCTGGCGCGGCAAAGAAGCTCGCTCACCTCGAGCGTTGGGAGGGGTCACTGAGGCGCAAAGAGAAGATATGGCGCAACAAAGCAACTAAAGGAGGGATGCCCATCATCGCCTCGCAAACAAAAGCAAAAACGGCAAGAAGAGCAATGGATTCGGGACCTAAATGCATCATGTGGATCTGGTAGTGGGAAAGAATGGCATTGAAGAAATCGGAAAAGGGAGGAACCAATCCCACCCACGGGGTGTCAGCAAAGAACTGAACCTCGGTGGCTACAATGGAGAAGTGAGACGGGGGCCAGACCATCATCCTCCCACACTCGTTGAAGATGGTGGCAATGGCGGAACTGACCTTGTCCAAGCCTTCCAGGTTGAGTATGATCGACTTATCAACAGCGGGAGCCGTCGACGGCGACGAGCCGGACGGAGGCACCAACTTTCGCCCCTTCCCCTTCTTCGTCGGGGCCATGGCGACAAGAAGGGGGAGGATTCGAGATTGGATTGGAGGCGGGGGCTGGAACTCGAGAGAAGGAAGAGCAGGAGGCGCGCGAGCGGCGAGAAGAGGGGAGATTGTGTGCACCCACAGGTCCGCCTAGCTGGGCGCAAAATAGGGAGGCGTGGGGGAACAAGGACGCCCACGTCCAATCAACCGCCACGCGGCGCCCAAGGCCGTAGGCTCTTGGGGCCCGCAGCGCTTCGCACTTGCCTCTTCGCTTCTCTGCTAAGCCAAGTCCGAGCGTGCCTTGGGCCCGAGGGCTACTGTCGGCGTTCTGGAAACGGGGGTACCCAGACTTGCCAGCCTGCGGCGTGGCTCAAGGAGTGGCCTAGTACGGCCCATCTTCATCAACACATGCTCAAGACCCTCACGAGGGGCCAAGCCTCGCGGGGAAGGACGACAGGAGGCTTCCTCAGGCACGGCCTCATTAGGCTGGCTCGCGAGGAGGCGGAGAGATCAAGGCGGGGTACCTCACGAGGTGCTCGTGACGCAAGCCATGAAGACCAGGGCCAGGCGGGCGCCAGGCGGGCGTCGGCCTGCGCAGAGTCCTTGTTTCCCCTTTGGTGCAAAGGGGGCAAGCAAAGGCAAGGGTATCAAGGAAAGGCAACCATTTCGGTGCAACAAGACCAAGATCAGCAGGGCGGCAGAACGGAGGTCATCATGGAGCCCAAGCCAGCGTCATCGTCAGGGTCTTTGGCAGGCGAGGACCAACTCTAGTCAGGATAAGTGTACTAGATGTTCCCCTTCAAAATGGCCAATTGTTGGCGCCCTTCCTGCTCAATATTTGGGAAGAGGCCCAGGGCCTCCGCCTATAAATAGGACTAGCCACCCCCAGGGTAGAGGGACCTGATCCATTGGCATCCGATCTGGAGACCAACCAGAGAGAAGAACCATGGACAACACCACCACCATAGGAACAGACCCTCGCGAGGCTGTTCTTCCCTTGTATTGTTCATCAGCCTCAAAGGCAATCCACCACACCACACACTGGAGTAGGGTATTACACCACAATGGTGGCCTGAACCAGTATAAATCTTGTGTCCTTTGTGTTGTTCTTCGTGTAGTTTAGATCCCAGCGAGGCGGTGAGACATGAGTAGGCTGGGGGTGTGATCTCCGCGTGTACCCCAGTGTTCGAACCTCAAGGGTCTGCCGGAACACGAAATCCGACACATACTAAAACTTTATTCTAATAGATCAAGATATTACCAAAAGGATCGAACTAAGAAAAATGATAAAGATAGGAGTGTGATGGTTATACAATACAGGGGCACCTCCCCCAAGCTTAGCAGTTGCCAAGGGGAGTGCCCATACCCATGTATTTATGTCTCTTTCTTCGGAGGTGGTGATGGTAGAGTTGTTGATGATGTAGGGTTGTCGTCCATCTTCCAAGGCATGTGCTCACCATTAAAAAAGGATGATCCAGTCTCCGGGATCCTCAAATCTGCAGCCAAACTCATCCTCTTGAATCTATATTCATGCTCACAGTTTTGGTTTTGCAGGTCATAGATCTGGGCCTGGAGATGCTCGATTTTCTCGTGAAGCTTGAAGATGGTCTCCCTAATGTTCTTGACATCTAGCTTGTGGTTGTTGGTGAACTCCGTGGTCATTATGTGGTTGGCGTCGAGTCCACATTCCACCATCTCCTGGCACTTGAAAACTTGTTGCTCCATTGCTTCGAGCCTTGTCTCCATGCTTCCGGTCCTCCTTGGTCCCTCAACATCGCGGATGTGCAGCAACCCCTCATGCATCTCAATGGTTTGAGGATGTTGCAGCACTTCCGCGAGGTAGGGGTTGATGACCTTCTCGAAGAACTTGTCCTTGGGGGCGCTTGGAGACGTCATGGTGATCTAGATCTGTCAGAAAAACAGCTCGAAACAAAGACAAGGGATATTTGCCTGATACGGTAGTCAAAACCTTCGGGAGATTATATAATGAATTTTTACCGACCAAAATAAGTATCATGCAAGAAAATGGAGTCCGGAGAGCACACGAGGTGCCCACGAGGCAGGGGGCGCGCCCTCCACCCTCGTGGATGCCTCGTGTCCTTACCGGACTACTTCTTATTTTCCTATTTTCTTAAATATTCCAAAACAGAGAAAAAATGCTATTAGAACTGTTTTGGAGTCGGTTTACTTACCATACCACATACCTATTCCTTTTCGGAGTCTGAAACATTCTGGAAAGTGTCCCTTATGTATTCCTCCGGGGTTACGGTTTCAATAACATTGGTTTCAACATTTATGGGATTACCTGAGATATAATGTTTGATCCTTTGACCGTTCACCACCTTCGGATTTGTGCCTTCGAAGTTGTTAAATTTTACGGCATTGGAACAATAGACCTCCTCGATAACATAACCCAGTTTGTGGCCTTCCCATAGGTTTGAGTTTTGTGGCCTTCCCATTTAGAGAGAAGTTTTCCTGCAAAAAATCTTAAACGAGAGTTGTATAGCAAAACATAATCACCTACATTAAACTCACGCTTTTGTATCCTTTTGTCATGCCATCTTTTGACTTTTTCTTTAAACAGTTTGGCATTCTCATAGGCTTGCGTTTCCATTCATCAAGTGAGCTAATGTCAAATAACATCTTCTCACCGGCAAGTTTGAAATCATAATTGAGCTCTTTAATGGCCCAATACGCCTTATGTTCTAGTTCGAGAGGTAAGTGACAAGCTTTTCCATAAACCATTTTATAAGGATACATACCCATAGGATTTTTATATGCAGTTCTATAGGCCCATAATGCATCATCAAGTTTCTTGGACCAATTCTTTCTAGATCTATTAACAGTCTTTTGCAAAATTAATTTGAGCTCTCTATTACTCAGTTCTACTTGGCCACTAGACTGTGGGTGATATGGAGATGCAATTCTATGATTAACATCATATTTAGCAAGCATTTTACAGAAAGCACCATGAATAAAATGTGAACCACCATCAGTCATTAAGTATCTAGGGACTCCAAACCTCAGAAAAATAACTTCTTTGAGCATATTAATAGAGGTGTTGTGATCAGCACTACTAGTTGGAATAGCTTCTACCCACTTAGTAACGTAATCAACAACAACTAAAATATGTGTATACCCATTAGAGGAAGGAAATGGTCCCATATAATCAAAGCCCCAAACATCAAATGGTTCAATAACAAGTGAATAATTCATAGGCATTTCTTGACGTCTACTAATATTACCGATTCTTTGACATTCATCAGAAGACAAGACAAACTTACGAGCATCTTTGAAGAGAGTAGGCCAATAAAAACCGGATTGGAATACCTTATGTGCAGTTCTATCTCCACCGTGGTGTCCTCCATAAGCCTCGGAGTGACACTTGCGTAGGATCTGTTCCTGTTCATGCTCAGGTACACAACGTCTAATAACACCATCTACTCCTTCTTTATAAAGGTGTGGGTCATCCCAGAAGTAATGTCTTAAATCATAGAAAAACTTTTTCTTTTGCTGTTATGTGAAACTAGGTGGTATAAATTTGGCAACAATGTAATTAGCATAATCTGCATACCATGGAGCAGTACAAGAAGCATTTATGACAGCTAATTGTTCATCATGAAAGCTATCATAAATAGGTAGTGGGTCATCAAGAACATTTTCTAACCTAGACAAGTTGTCTGCAACGGGGTTCTTAGCTCCCTTTCTATCAATAATATGCAAATCAAATTATTGCAGTAAGAGAACCCATCTAATAAGTCTAGGTTTAGCACTTTCTTTCCATAAGATATTTAATAGCAGCATGATCAGTGTGAACGGTTACTTTAGAGTCAACAATGTAAGGTCTGAACTTATCACAAGCAAATACAACTGCTAAAAATTCTTTTTCAGTAGTAGCATAATTTCTCTGGGCACTGTCTAGAGTTTTACTAGCATATTGGATAACATTTAGTTTCTTATCAACTATTTGTCCTAGAACAACAACTACAACATAATCACTAACATCACACATAATTTCAAAGAAGAAATTCCAATCAGGTGGCTGAACAATAGGTGCAGAAATCAAAGCTTTCTTAAGTATTTCAAATGCTTCTACACAATCATCATCAAAGACAAAAGGAATATCTTTTTGTAAGAGGTTAGTCAGAGGCCTAGAAATTTTAGAGAAGTCTTTAATGAACCTCCTATAAAAACCGGCATGACCAAGGAAACTTCTTATACCTTTGATGTCCTTAGGACACGACATCTTTTCAATAGCATCGACTTTAGCTTTATCAACTTCAATACCTCTTTCAGAAATTTTATGTCCCAAGACAATACCTTCGTTAACCATAAAGTGGCACTTCTCCCAATTCAAGACAAGATTAGTTTCTTCGCATCTCTGCAAAACTCGATCAAGGTTGCTCAAGCAATCATCAAAAGAAGTTCCATATACGGAAAAATCATCCATGAAAACCTCAACAATCTTTTCACAAAAATTAGAGAATATAGCCATCATGCATCTTTGAAAGGTAGCAGGTGCATTACATAAACCAAAAGGCATACGTCTATAAGCAAAGGTACCGAAAGGGCAAGTAAAATAGGTCTTATCATGATCCTCTTTTGACACAGGTATTTGAGAGAAACCAGAATAACCATTTAGAAAGCAAAAATGGGTATGTTTAGATAATCTTTCTAGCATTTGATCAATAAAAGGTAAAGGGTAATGATCTTCACTATTAGCTTTATTTAATTTGTGGAAATGAATTACCATCCTATAACCTGTAACAATTCTTTGTGGGATCAATTCTTCTTTATCATTAGGAACAACAGTAATACCTCCCTTCTTAGGGACACAATGGACAGGACTTACCCACTGACTATCAGCAACAGGATAAATTATACCTGCCTCCAGAAGCTTTAGTATTTCTTTTCTTACCACTTCTTTCATCTTAGGATTTATCCGTCGTTGGTGATCAACAACCGGTTTAGCGTCTTTCTCCAATTTTATATTGTGTTGGCATAGAGTGGGACTAATGCCCTTAAGGTCATCAAGAGTATATCCAATAGCAGCACGGTGCTTCTTCAGAGTTTTCAATAATTTCTCCTCTTCCTACTCTGAAAGGTTAGCACCAATAATAACAGGATATATCTTCTTTTCATCAAGATAAGCATATTTAAGAGTATCAGGTAATGGTTTAAGCTCAAACACGGGATCACCCTTGGGTGGTGGAGGATCCCCTAGGATTTCAACAGGCAAGCTGTGTTTCAAAATAGGTCCCTGTTTAAATAATACTTCATCTATTTCCCTTCTTTCATTCATAAACATATCATTCTCATGGTCTAGCAAATATTATTCTAAAGGATCATTAGGAGGCACGGCAATAGAAGCAAGACCAATAATTTCATCCTTACTAGGCAGTTCTTTATCATGGGGTTGTCTATGAAATTTAGCAAAGTTAAAGTCATGAGACATATCCCCTAACCCAATCGTAACAATATCCTTTTCACAATCTATCCTAGCATTAACAATATTCAAGAAGGTTCTACCAAATATAATGGGACAAAAGTGATCTTGTGGGGAACCAAGAACAAGAAAATCAGTAGGATATTTAACTTTCCCACACAAGACTTCAACATATCTAACAATCCCAACTGGTGAAATAGTATCTCTATTGGCAAGCTTAATTGTAATATCAGTACCTTCTAACTCAGTAGGTGCAATATCATGCATAATTTCTTCGTATAAAAATGAGGTATTGCACTCGCACTAGCACCGATATCACATAAGCCATGATAGAATTGATCTCCTATTTTAACAGAAATAACAGGCCTGCCTCAACAGGTCCATGTTTATTTTTAGTATCGGGTCTAACAATTCTAGCAGCTTCATCACAGAAGTAAATAACATGCCCATCGATATTATCGGCCAAGAGATCTTTAACCATAGCAATACTAGGATCAACTTTAATTTTCTCAGGGGGTGTAGGTGTTCTAGTATTACTCTTACGAACCATAGTCGAAGCTTTAGCATGATCCTTTATTCTAACAGGGAAAAGGTGGTTTCTCAATATAAGCGGTAGGAACAATAGGATCAACATTATAAGTGATAGTCTTTTCTTCAACTTTAATAGGTTCAACTACTTTTACTTCAATGGGAGGATGATATTTAAACCACTTCTCCTTAGGGAGATCGACATGAGTAGCAAATGATTCACAGAAAGAAGCTACTATCTCAGAGTCAAGTCCATATTTAGTGCTAAATTCACGGAAAACATCGGTATCCATAAAAGATTTAACACAATCAAACATAGGAGTCATACCTGACTCCTTACCTTCGTCGAGATCCCAATCTTCAGAGTTGCGTTTAATTCTTTCCAATAAATCCCATCTGAATTCAATAGTCTTCATCATAAAAGAACCAGTACAAGAAGTATCGAGCATGGAGCGATTGTTGAGAGAAAGCTGAGCATAAAAAAATTGAATAATAATTTCACTTGAGAGCTCATGATTGGGGCATGAATATAACATTGACTTAAGCCTCCCCCAAGCTTGAGCGATGCTTTCTCCTTTGTGAGGCCAAAAATTATATATATAATTACAATCATGATGAACCTGATGCATAGGATAAAACTTCTGATGAAATTCCAATTTCAATCGGTTGTAGTTCCATGATCCCATATCATCACATAGCCTAAACCATGCCAATGCCTCTACCTTCAAAGATAAAGGGAAGACCTTCTTCTTGATAACATCCTCGAGCATACCTGCAAGCTTAAATAATACACAAACTTCATCCACATAGATTAGGTGCAAATCAGGGTGCAATGTTCCATCTCCTGTAAAGGGATTAGCTAGCAGTTTCTCTATCATACCCGAAGGAATTTCAAAGTAAACATTTTCAATAGATTCAGTAGGTTGAGGAGCAACTCTTTGCTCTACTGGTTGGGGTGAAGATGCCTCGAACAAGCCCCTCAAAGGATTACTTTCCATAGTAACAAGTGACAGTAAATTTCAGCACACTATATAAATTTTTCCTTACCAATTTCCACTTACCAAAGGCGCTTCACTCCCCGACAACAGCGCCAGAAAAGAGGCTTGATGAATCACAAGTATAGGGGATCTATCGTAGTCCTTTCGATAAGTAAGAATGTCGAACCTAACGAGGAGCAGAAGGAAATGACAAGCAGTTTTCAGCAAGGTATTCTCTGCAAGCACAGAAATTATCGATAACAGATAGTTTTGTGATAAGGTAATTTGTAATGGGTAACAAGCAACAAAAGTAAACAAGGTGCAGCAAGGTGGCCCAATCCTTTTTGTAGCAAAGGACAAGCCTGGACAAACTCTTATATAAAGGAAAACACTCCCGAGGACACATGGGAATTATCTGTCGGCGTTTTGAGAACGGGGGTCCCCAGACTTGCCTGCCTACGGCCTACGGCGTGGCTCTAGGAGTGGCCCAGCACGGCCCATCTTCATCAAATCAAGATCAAGACCCTCGCGAGGGGCCAAGCCTCGCGGGGCGGACGATGCAAGGCTTCCGCAGGAACGGCCTCACCAGGCAGGCTCGCAAGGAGGCGGAGAGATCAAGGTAGGGGTACCTCGTGAGGTGCTCGTGACGTAAGCCATGATGATCAAGACCAGGCGGGCACCGATAAGCGAGTGTCCTTCTTTTCCCTTCGGTGCAAAGGGGGCAAGCGCAGGCGCAGAGTACCGAGGCATCAAGCAAAGGTTACCATTTTGGTGCAACGAGACCAAGACCAGCAGAGCGGCAGGACGGAGGTCACTGTGGAGCCCAAGATGGCATCACCGCCAGTGCCTTTGGCAGCCGAAGACTAACTTTAGTCAGGATAAGTTGTACTAGATGTTCCCCTTCAAAATGGCAGTTGTTGGCTCCCTTCCCGCTCAATATTTGGGAAGAGGACCAAGGCCTCTATAAATAGGACTAGCCACTCTCAAGGTAGGGGGATCGACCAATTGAACCTTAGCCAGAACCACCCACACCAGCACAAGAACTCCACCCCTCGCGAGGCAGTTCTTCCCCCTATACTGTTCATCATCAGCCCCTGAGGCAATCCATCACACCACAAACTAGAGTAGGGTATTACACCACAATGTTGGCCCAAACTAGTATAAACCTTGCGTCCCTTGTGTTGTTCATCATGTAGCTTAGATCCATAGCGAGGCGTTGGGACGTGGATCGGTAGGGGAAAGATTTCGCGTGCACCCCAGAGTTTGAACCTTAAGGGTTTTGCCGGAACCCGATATCCGACATTTGGCGCGCCAGGTAGGGGTGTGTCGGAGTCTTTCTTCCGCCGTCCCACGTTCGATCGTTCGTCGCCTCCATGGCTGACACTCGCCGAGCTCGTGCCGAGCATCGGGCTGCTCTCGCCGCCCACGTCGCCCAGATGGCGATCCTCGATGGGCTTCCCCGTCGTTCTCCGTCATCTTCCGCCAATGCCGCCACCGGCCGGGCGTGGAACGAGCAGCAGGCGTCGTTGCTGCATCCCTTGGTGCGGCGGGAAGGCCGCACCGCCACTCCGTCGTTGACTCCAGCCGGTTCATCATCTCACACCCGTCGCGCTCCCATGGACGTGCATTCCGCACTGCTCCTGGCACACGAGCTCCTGCACTATTGCCCCGTCGACGACCTCTACGAGGAGTGGCTCACTCGCATCACCGAGCTCGTCAACGCCATAGGGGGCTCTCCTGCGCCGTCCCTCTTGCTGCCTCGCCCTCCGTCTTGCGTGGGTGATGCAGCTCAGGAGGTGCCTCCGCCACCTCCTCACCAAGAAGGTGCCCTGGATCCAAGGCGCGCGGCCCCTGGACGTGACCCACCCCGTCCAGCGCCAACACGACAAGAAAGGAGCTGCCAAGAAATCCCTTGTCCCCAAGAAGGTGCCCGTGTGCTCCCTGCTCCGGCACATCATGACCGCATCCCTGTGCCAGCGCATCAAGACCCCGCGCTGCCCCCAGCGGTGGCGCGTGGGAATCCCCAGGAGGAAGCCCTATGTCTGCAAAAGGCTCCGGTGGCCACTGCAGGCTACCGCGCCTTCACCACAGAGTTGTGTAGTGTCGCCTGGCCGGGCAAGTTCAAGACGGATTTTCCCCCACGCTACAACGGTACTGCCGACCCCGCAGAGTTCCTGCAGCTCTACGAGCTGGGCATCGAAGCTGCCAACCGAGACGAAAAGGTCATGGCAAATTGGTTTCCCATGGCGCTCAAAGATGGTGCCCGCACCTGGCTCCTGAACCTGCCTCCCGGCACGATCTCCTCTTGGGACAAGATGTGCACCCGCTTCATCACCAACTTCTAGGGAACTCACGACCGTCCTCCAGTCGTGAGTGACATGCGCCGCATCAAGCAACAGCCTGGAGAGACCTTGCAGAAGTACATCCAGCACTACAAAAACTGTCGCCTCAAGAATCCCAAGCTGACCGAGGAGGCCATCATGTCGGCATTCTCTGACGGCGTCCGCGACATCAAGATGAAGGAGGAGCTGGCAATCCGCGAGGATCTATGCACCTCTCTGAAGCTGTTCAACCTGGAGACCATGTGCACAAGGGCTAAGGAAGGGCGCCTCTCCCTTCTCGAGCTCCCAGCTGCTGATCCAGAAGAGAAGAAAGCCAAGGCCAAGGACGTGAAGCACAAAGGAGCAGCCATGCTCGCAGCGGAGCGAGACATGCAGCGTGGCAGGGAGGAGTCGGAGTCGTCCAAAGGCAGCTGGCACTGCGTATACCATGACCTCCACACCCACAACATAAACGAATGCCAAGAGCTCAGGGCCGTGCGAGAAGGACGTATCGGTCAACGCCCTGAGCACAACGATCGAGCCTACGGCCGAGGAGGAAGAGGTGGAGGACGATGGGACGACCGAGGCCCTCGCCAAGGGTGGCGTGACCGACCTTGCAAGAACCGCTGGCAGGACCAGCCTCGCAAGGGGGCTCAGAGGGATCAACCTTGCAAGGATCGCCGGCAGGACAACGCAGGCCTTCCTCCTCTGCCACCACCGCCAAGAAGGAATGACGACCATCATCAGGACGAGGGGTTGGGGGCTTCCAAGAGCCGCGTGCTATCGTTTGCATCCTGGGCGGTGCCCAAGCCCCAGCCTCTCAGCACATCTTCAAGAAGTTTGCTCATGAGGTGAACACAGTCCTCCCCAAGCTCGAGGCCACGTGCCCCCTCAGGTGGTCCACGTGCGCCATCACGTTCAGCTCAGTGGACCAGCTCAAGTGTGCGGCTACAGCTAGAATCCTCCCAATGCTCTGTTCCCCGGTCATCAGCAGTGTGCAAGTTACCAGGACCCTCATCGATGGTGGCGCAGGACTCAACATTCTGTCCCTCGAGACGTTCAACAATCTCCAAGTGTCATATGACCAGCTTCAGCCAACCAAGCCTTTCTCAGAAATCACTGACGGTTCCACCACTCCGATAGGGCAGGTTCGCCTCCCTATCACCTTCGAGCAGCGCAAGAACTACCATACCGAGCTCATCGACTTTGATGTTGCCCACATTCGCCTACCATACAATGCCATCCTCGGGTATCCAGCCCTGGCCAAGTTCATGGTAGTGACTCACCATGGTTACAATGTCCTCAAGATGCCGGGAAGCGGCGGAGTCATCACAGTCCCATGCGAAGAGAAAGACGCGGTGTGCTCTCTCGAGTGCGCCTTCCAAGCTGCATCAGTTGAGGACCCCGCCAGCAAGAGTGGGAACCTTCCCGAGACAGTTCCTAAGAAGAAGAAGACATCACCCAGCTCAAGGCCTCAGGAGGCAGGCGTCTCCGGAGGCGCCGCGTCAGGATCTGCGCCCGTGCAAGGGGCGTCTCCCTCCATCGCATAGGGAGGCGCGCCCGACGCCCTCCTTGGGCAAGGCTGGGGGGCTCTCTCCTGGAGGGCCTCAGACCTTGGCAAGGTCACGAGGGAGGCGCTCGGGCACCACTTGGAGGCATGCTTTGCGGCACGTTTCCCTCAGGAAGGCATGGGGCAAGGAGGGCCCAACCCTCAGGAGTTCATCACCAAGGTCACTCAGGAGCTGCAGGAATCGCGAGTCATGTGTGGCAATCACCGCCTGCCCGGCGTAGCTCCCCATCCAGGCAAGGATGGCGAGCTGCGCGTCTGCATCGAATACCCATGGCTCAACCGAGTCGCGTCTCAGGAGCGTTTCTGGCCTTCGCGCGTGAGATGTTGCGAGGGTCTGCCACACAGCTACGTTTGCATGCCTTTCGGCTAGCCAAACGCGGCTGCTACTCACCAGCGTCTTATGCGGAGCATCCTGGAAGCTCAGGAGGCCAGGTCCCATGCGTTCCTGGCGGAGATGGAGATGGACCTTGAGGAGCCACCCGGACCCCCAAAGCCTCCCGAGGCTCAGGGGACCGATGGCTCATGAGGATCGGCTTCTTCACCGCGCATCATCAGCTACGTCAACACCCGTTCTGCAATGGTATCAGGTGACATCTTTCAAGTTCCATTTCAGCCAGGAGCGCCCTCAGGGCTGGATTATTCCCACGTCGTGTGGGCCAGTCCCTACGGCATGTATCTCTTTTGCTTATGTCTTTAGTTTACCTTGCTGGGGGCGCCCCTCGGGCTGCATCATCCCCAAGCCACTCGGGCCTGACCCAGTGGCATGTATCTTTCCCGCATCTATCTAAGTTGGTTTACCTTCATGCTTAACCCGCCCGCGATAACCGCCTACTCGATTGACACCTACCTTTGGAGCCGCTCATCCTGGCACGACGCTTGTGCATGGGTCCGTCCCTGCAATGTCGACAAATCTGGGTGGCTGAGCTCTGGCCCGCGGCAGCCCCGCAAAGCACTACCTCGCCAGGCCCTCAGTGCCCTCATCACTCACTCGAAGCAACCAATGGCTGGCCGACAATCGTAATGGCAACCCTTGCTTCTCTCGCGTTGGTTTACATGGTCCACCTAAGGAATAATGTGGGGGGCGTCGCGAGCTCTCTCTCTCTCCCTCACCTGTGCGATCCGCTCGCGCGTTAAAAGGGGGGCTCCTGAGCATCGCGACTTAGGAGCTCTTACTGGCTCTCCAGCCCTCACCCCCTGGCCTTGTCCACGGCACCTGGCATACTAGCGGCGACTGAGATCGCTCGAGGGCCGGGACCTGAGGACATAGAGCACGAAGGAGAGTGCGGGGAAGGGAGGAGAAGCTGACGAAGGCCTGACCCAGCGACATCCCAGCTGCCGACATGCAGGTCCGGCACCTCGCGAAGGAACGGCTCCGAGCTTTCGAGATAAGTCACACCCCTAGAACAGCTAATCGATGTGACACCAAACCCTCCACTTAATGCAGCTCTGTGACGGTGACGTTGCCTTCCTTTCTCGCCTTTTGGCGGCTACTTGAGCGCTAAAGGGGACCTTCTGAGCATCGCGCCTCAGGGGCTCTTACTGGACCTCGGGTCGCTCACCTCCTGGCCTTGACCACGGCATTGCGACCTGGCATACCAGCGACGGCTGAAGCCTGCCTGGGGACCGGGACCTGTCGGTGTAGAGCACCAAGCCGTCGCGAGGTTAGAAAGGGGGAACCGAGCCGAGACAGGACAAGCATCTTGCATCACTTCATGATAAGGATAATATCAACAAAAGACACAACAGACAATTTACATGCCCCCACGGGGGACCTCCTTGATTCCTCACAGGAAACAAAAGACGCAAATCCTAAGGAGCCCTAACTGCATGTGCCTCCATGGCCAACGCCATCATCAACAGTGGGCCACCAAGTGTCGGCGCCAACCCCATCCAGATCAGCCGCGTCGGTGGCCTGATGCAGCCGCCTTGCTCCGGGCGCAGCGTGAGCTCGTGGGCTCGTAGCTGTCGTCGCTCGTCTCCCGAGTCGCGAGAAGCTCGGGAGAGTGGCTAGACTCCCAAGCGTCGCTGCTGCTGCTGGAGGAGCCGCTGGGGAAGCAGGTGGCAGGTCTAGCCCTTGCCACGTCGATGTCTTGGCCTCCTCGTCTCGGGCAGCACTCCAGCCAGCGTCCTTCCGCGTCAAAGACCTTGAAGAGTATCAGGGAGGCACCGTCATATTCGAGATGAATCACGAGGGCACCTCCTGTTCGGCAGGCCCGGGCAATCTCGCCCTAGCCCCGGGTCATGTAGACCTTGCCCGGAGCGACGACCTCGACCTCCGCTCCAGTCGCGGGGGTACCACAGTCGGCGTGCTGCAGCCAAAGCTCAAGAGGCCCCATCAGTGGCATCTCGAAGGCAAAGGAAGGAGGAAGGCGTATCTAGGAGCTTGGAGGCATGGCGGCGTGAAGTACGAGCTCACGAGAGGAGTCCGCGGCATGGACTCCAGGAGCGATAGCGCGCACCGCCACACCTTGTCGCCGCCGCCGTTGGCGCAATCGATGTCGCTTTGCGTCTTCCCCTCCAGGGCCCTCAGCCCGGGCATACAGAGGTAGTGGAAACCTAGGGGTGGCCACTCGTACCAAGGCCTCGATGCCTCCGGCCGAGCAACCTCGTCACGGCAGTCGGGGACCAGCCGCTCCTTCGGCGGGAGCGGGTCGGGCCCCTCTCGGGGGGCCTTTCCTTTCTCCTCGGCTGGGAATCGGCGGATCGGTGCCATTGGCGACAAGATGGAGGAGGAGCGAGGAAGAAGAAGCAGTCAGAGCACAAAGAGATGGACTACGGGGGCTCGTGCCCCACCGTACTTATAGTCTAGAGGAGGCCAACCGTCAGCCTCCACGATCGTAGATAATCATGACTCTTTTTGCATGCAGCAGGGACTCGTCAAGTCGTGCAGTTGCCGAGGTAGCATGGGGAAGCAGAGATGCCCACATCCAATCAACTACCACACGGCGCCCAGGGCCGCAGGCTATTGGGGCCTGCGGTGCTCCGCACTTGCCTTTCACTTTGCTGCTAAGCTAAGTCCGAGCGCGCCTTGGGCCCGGGGGTACTGTCGGCGTTCTGGGAATGGGGGTCCCCAGACTTTCCTGCCTGCGGCCTACGGCGTGGCTCAAGGAGTGGCCCAGCACGGCCCATCTTCATCAACTCAAGCTCAAGACCCTGCGAGGGGCCAAGCCTCGCGAGGCGGACGACGCAAGGCTTCCGCAAGAACGGCCTCACCAGGAAGGCTCGCGAGGAGGCAGAGAGATCAAGGCAGGGGTACCTCGTGAGGTGCTCATGACGTAAGCCATGACGATCAAGACCAGGCGGGCGCCGGCCAGCATAGTGTCCTTATTTCCCCTTCGGTGCAAAGAGGGCAAGCGCAGACGCGGAGTACCGAGGCATCAAGCAAAGGTTACCATTTTGGTGCAACGAGACCAAGACCAGCAGAGCGGCAGGATGGAGGTCACCATGGAGCCCAAGACGACGTCACCGCCAGTGCCTTTGGCAGCCGAAGACCAACTTTAGTCAGGATAAGTTGTACTAGATGTTCCGCTTCAAAATGGCCGTTGTTGGCTCCCTTCCCGCTCAATATTTGGGAAGAGGACCAAGGCCTCTATAAATAGGACTAGCCACTCTCAAGGCAGGGGGATCGACCAATCGAACCTTAGCCAGAACCACCCACACCAACACAAGAACTCCTCCCCTCATGAGGCAGTTCTTCCCCCTGTACTGTTCATCATCATCCCCTGAGGCAATCCACCACACCACAAACTAGAGTAGGGTATTACACTACAATGGTGGCCCGAACTAGTATAAACCTTGCGTCCCTTCTGTTGTTCATCATGTAGCTTAGATCCATAGCGAGGCGTTGGGACGTGGATCGGTAGGGGAAAGATCTTTGCATGCACCCCAGAGTTCGAACCTTAAGGGTTTTGCCGGAACCCGATATCCGACATTATCGTTTGTTACTTTGATAATTTGATATGTGGGTGGACCGGTGCTTGGGTGCTGCCCTTCCTTGGACAAGCATCCCACTTATGATTAACTACTCTCGCAAGTATCCGCAACTATGAAAGAAGAATTAAGGTAAACCTAACCATAGCAAGAAACATATGGATCCAAATCAGCCCCTTATGAAGCAACACATAAACTAGGGTTTAAGCTTCTATCACTCTAGCAACCCATCATCTACTTATTACTTCCCAATGCCTTCCCCTAGGCCGAAATAATGGTGAAGTGTCATGTAGTCGACATTCACATAACACCATTAGAGGAAAGACAACATACATCTTATCAAAATATCGAATGAATACCAAATTCACATGACTACTAATAGCAAGACTTCTCCCAGGTCCTCAGGAACAAACATAACTACTCACAAATCATATTCATGTTCATAATCAGAAGGGTATTAATATGCTTTAAGGATCTGAACATATAATCTTCCACCGAATAAACCAACAAGCATCAACTACAAGGAGTAATCAACACTACTAGCAACCCATAGGTACCAATCTGAGGTTTTGAGACAAAGATCAGATACAAGAGATGAACTAGGGTTTGAGAGGAGATGGTGCTGGTGAAGATGTTGATGGAGACTAACCCCCTCCCGATGAGAGGATCGATGGTGATGACAATGGTGACAATTTCCCCCTCCCGGGTGGATGTTTCCCCAATAGAACAGCTCCTCCGGAGCCATAGATTGGTTCCGCCAAGGTTTTGCCTCGAGACAGCGGCATTTCATCCCGAAAGCTTCCTTTTAATTTTTTACAGGACGAAAGACTTCATATAGCAGAAGATGGGCACCGGAGGCCTGCCAGGGGGCCGACGAGGCACGGGGCGCGCCCAGGGGGTAGGGCGCACCCCCACCCTCGTGGCCAGGGTGTGGGCCCCCTCTGGTTGATTCTTTCGCCAGTATTTTTTATTAATTCCAAAACCTGCCTCCGTGAAGTTTCAGGACTTTTGGAGTTGTGCAGAATAGGTCTCTAATATTTGCTCCTTTTCCAGCCCAGAATTCCAGCTGCCGGTATTCTCCCTCTTCATGTAAACCTTGTAAAATAAGAGAGAAAAGGCATAATTATTGTGACATAATGTGTAATAACATCCCATAATGCAATAAATATCAATATCAAGGCATGATGCAAAATGGATGTATCAGGTCCCTGGTAGTTTGGGTCGGAAGGATTAAGTGGACTATGAATAAGACCTGCCTTGGGATAAGAAGAGTTTGAAGTTTGAGGTACCTCTTTCTGGCGCTTGCGAGGAGGGGTGTTGGGTAAGTCGGAGGATAATTCTCCGCCCCGACTGTTCTGGGTTTGGCCCAAGGTCTCATGCTGTTGTTGCTTCAAAAGAAAGTTTGGATCCAAGTAAGCTAAAGGGTGTGAAAATCTAACTTTCCTGGTCACACGTCGAATTTTCTATCTGGGAAAAGGCTCTGAGCCGGAGGAAACCGCCTGGCTGGCCTTCGTATCATCCTGAGAGAGTTTAGCGTCAAGAAGATGCATAAAGAATGAGCCGAGGGAATCCAGTTCTACCTCTGACTCATCATCATCATCAAGATCAAAGAGTTCTGAGGCATCAGTTTTCTCCTTGTGCTTTTTGGAGGCCTTGGTCTTGGTCCTGGGTTTTTTAGCCACCTTCTCCTTTTCTTGGAATTTCTTCTTCCAGAAAGTAGAGTCGGCCTGTGCAAATCAAAGTGAATATAAGGGATATGCAGTTTATATAAACAGAATAGAAAATTGTGAATTGATAACTTATAGAAGGAGCTAGGTTAAGAACACAGAAAGGGTTCAACCATGTTTTACTATAGCTCTGTAAGGATGCCCCAAGCAAGCTCTTGGTCATGTCATTGATGCCTTTGTTATCCAAACGCACCGAGATGTGGCATAATGGATCCTTGGTGTCACCGGTGTATGTGCACATTAACCCGGGCCGACGTCTTAAGGGTATAATTCTCCATGCGACCCAACAGCAGACTAGGTCGACGTCGGTCAGTCCATTGGCAAGCAAAGCTCTTATTTGAAAAGGTGGCTCTGTACTTGGCCCGTTCTGCGATTGTGAGCCGACCTGGAAGGGGATGCACGGGGCTAAGCCGGTCCTCTCAGAATCCTGACAGAGGGTTCTCATCCAATGGAGAAGTCTCTCAGCAGTAAAACCAATTTTGGTTCTAGTCTTTGGGATGACTGGGAAGTTTGGGTGTAGGGAAAACTACATCTCTTCGGTGCTAAATAGAAATCCGACCAAGCTCTAGGCTGGGTCCATCCGTGAACTCGTTTTGGCGGTTAAAATAAAACTACTCTCTGAAGAGGTCAGCGGTGGGCTCTTCTTGAAGATATACTTCACAAAAAACCTGGAAGTTGCAGATATTAGACACAGAGTTGGGTCCAATGTCTTGACGATGGAGCTGAAAGAAAATGCAGCACATCGCGGAAAAAAATTGACCCATGCGGAGAGAAGCCCCAGTTTATATCATCAGTGAATACTATGACCTTGTTGTCCTTGGGTTGAGGTTTGACTACACCCGGTTCTGGGGCACGCCAGTGGATGATCTCTTTGGCAGCTATGATACCCGTCTCAACATATTCCGTAAGTGTTTGCTCTATTACAATGCAGGGAACCCAGTTGCAGGAAGTGACAAAATTAGTCATTTTTGGCCTAAAAAGAAAATAACGGTGAATGATAAGCCGCCCAATTAATATGAAGGGTTGTTATGAAGAGTTAAAGGCATTTTTAAGTCGACAAGGTGTGTGTCGGTGTCAAAACCGGCGAATCTCGGGTAGGGGGTCCCGAACTGTGCATCTAAGGCTAGTGGTAACAGGAGGCGGGGGACACGATGTTTACCCAGGTTCGGGACCTCTCGATGGAGGTAATACCCTAATTCCTGCTTGATTGATCTTGATGATATGAGTATTACAAGAGTTGATCTACCACGAGATCATAGAGGCTAAACCCTAGAAGTTAGCCTATGGTATAATTGTTTTTTGTCCTACGGACTAAACCCTCTGGTTTATATAGACACCGGAGGGGGCTAGGGTTACACAGAGTCGGTTACAGAGAAGGAGATCTACACATCCGCATTCCCAAGCTTGCCTTCCATGCCAAGGAGAGTCCCACCCGGACACGGGACGAAGTCTTCAATCTTGTATCTTCATAGTCCAATAGTCCGGCCAAAGTATATAGTCCGGCTGTCCAAGGACCCCCTAATCCAGGACTCCCTCAGTGTGTCCGGGTCTTGATAGCATTGATGAATATCGGCGGTTTAAAAAGATTCAGATTTAAGCCGGCGTGCGTCTGGCGGGTTACGGATTGCTACTTAAGCCGCCATGGAGGTCTAATGGTGTATGTCGTGTTGTGGTCTATCTTATAAAGTTGTCTATATAGTTGCTGTTCACAGATGATTATGAGCCTATGAGTAAGATTTTTGCTAAGTGCTGAACAAACAGGTTTTACAGATCATTTCTATTGCTTTGGATCTACAGCAGTTAAGAAAAGGAAAATAAAAGGTAAACCTAAAGTTACAGCAGTGGAAGAGCTCATGTGTTTGGATGGATCTTATATAGAAAAAGGTATCTACTGTGATTGAAAAGGGACGCTAAACTGATACCGCGCAACCCCAATATCATACTAAGATCAAACTACAATGGTATAGAGGAAGACGATGAAGAGCACTGAAGATCTGACACAAGGGAGTCGGAGCACTTATTAATGTTGTTGAACAACGGAGGAGCGCGGCGATCTCTGGACGCATTCAAGGTGATGCAGCGGCCGGGGTTTATGACGCGGGAGATAGCGGCGGTGGAGTTCAAACGGTGCTGGAGCTGCACGTGAAGGAAGAGGAAGACGCGAGGGTAGGAGTGGAAAGTGGAAAAGAGGACCCCCTGCCCCTATTTATAAGGAGATGGATAACTGGCATGCGCGGGAATCAAGGAGACCGAAAAATGATGATATGGCTATGCGGACGCCTCAATTTTTGGGAGATCTATTAAGATAAAGATCCGTTGAAGATATCCTAGATCTTGTGCGAAATTAATGCGAGATGACTTCACAATGGGTTAACACAATTCTGAGATGTGACGTCACGGTGGGTTATAATGAATTGATAAGAAATTAGTGATGGGAGATTTTGTTAAGTGATCATGATCGATGTGAACAAGTTAAAATCAACCTGGGGCCTAATATTGGGGATATAACTACTAGGTATGACCCGCCCAGGAGGGGCCGGGTCATGCTACGGACGACTCAAGATGAAGAAGCCCAAGGAGATATGAAGATGGCTATTCAGAAAGCAAGCTTATTGAAGGCCCAAGACCCGGAGGCGACTTGAGGCCCAAATGGATGAGCCACCATATGTTTAAACTTATTCTATAAGGCAAGTGTAGTTAGAAACCGAGCCGGACATGTTATGTGAGCCGTCCAGGACTCAGTAAGCCGCCAGGCCTCAACCTGTGTATATAAAGGTGAGACCTGATGGTGGGTTAACTCAAGAAACAAGAGATCGAGAACTACGTCAAGCGTATTCGCTCCCTGGTAATTGAAATCCAAGCAATACAACCTAAAGCAGGAGTAGGTTTTTACCTCGTTGAAAGGGGTCGAACATGGGTAAACTCTTTGTGTCCTTTGTCCCGTTTAACCCCTTCAAGCCAACCTAACGGCGATGGCTCCACACGTAAGTCCTTTTGCTAGGGCATCTGTCGTGTTAAATCCACGACAGCGAGCTTTGCTACTATAGTTGGATCTTATGATGTGTCTCCCCCTCTACCTTCTTGTACTGGATTGAGTTTTCCCTTTGAAGTTATCTTATTGGATTGAGTCTTTAAGGTTTTGAGAACTGTTGGTGTATGTCTTGCATGTGCTTATCTGTGGTAACAATGGGATACTCATGTGATCCACTTGATGTATGTTTTGGTGATCAACTTGCGGGTTCTGTGACCTTGTGAACTTATGCATAGGGGTTGGCACACGTTTTCGTCTTGACTCTCCGGTAGAAACTTTGGGGCATTCTTTGAAGTTCTTTGTGTTGGTTTGAATAGATGAATCTTATTAGGGTATCTAGGTGACATTAGGGTTTTGGTTGATGTGTGTCTTAAGGTGTTATTTTAGTACGAACTCTAGGGCAGTTTGTGACACTTATAGGAATAGCCCAATAGATCGATCAGAAAGAATAACTTTGAGGTGGTTTCATACCCTACAATAATCTCTTCGTTTGTTCTCCGCTATTAGTGACTTTGGAGTGACTCTTTGTTGCATGTTGAGGGATTGTTATATGATCTAATTATGTTATCATTGTTGAGAGAACTTGCACTAGTGAAAGTATGAACCCTAGGCCTTGTTTCTAATCATTGCAATACCGTTTTTGCTCACTTTTGTTACTTGCTACCTTGCTGTTTTATAATTTCAGATTACAAAAACCTATATCTACCATCCATATTGCACTTGTATCACCATCTCTTCGCCGAACTAGTGCACCTAGACAATTTACCATTGTATTGGTGTGTTGGGGACACAAGAAACTCTTTGTTATTTGGTTGCAAGGCTGTTTGAGAGAGACCATCTTCATCCTATGCCTCCCACGGATTGATAAACCTTAGGTCATCCACTTGAGGGAAATTTGCTACTATCCTACAAAACTCTACGCTTGGAGGCCCAACACGAGTCTACAATAAGAAGGTTGCGTGGTAGACATCAGGGCCCGGGTGCCATGATTTCAGATTTGAATGGTTTATGTTATCACCATTATATCCAAGTTCTAGATCCGATCTTGCAAGTTATAGTCACCTACTACGTGTTATGATCCAGCAACCCCGGAGTGAAAATAGTCGGGACCACTCCCGGTGATGACCATAGTTTGAGGAGTTTATGTATTCATCGTCTGTTAATGCTTTGTTCTGGTTCTCTATTAAAAGGAGGCCTTAATTTCCCTTAGTTTTCCAATAGGACCCGCTGCCACGGGAGGGTAGGACAAAAGATGTCAAGCAAGTTCTTTCCATAAGCACGTATGACTATTTACGTAATGGATGCCTACATTATATTTATGAACTGGAGCTAGTGTCGTATCGCCCTAGGTTATGAATGTCTCATGATGAATATCGTCCAGTGAATCACCGGTCCAATGCCTATGATTTTCCTACATATTGTTTATGTTAAGTTACTATTGCTATCACCATTACTGTTACTATAGTTGTTGCTACTACTATCAAAACTATCATACTACTTTGCTACTGATCACTTTGCTGCAGATAATTAATCTCCATGTGTGGTTGAATTGACAACCCATCTACTAATACTTGCAAATATTCTTTGGCCCCCCTTGTGTTTAATATATAAATTTGGGTTGAATACTCTACCCTCGAAAACTATTGTGATCCCATATACACTACAAAAAAAAGACACATCCGTGACACTTTGGGCCGAACGAAAATTTTCTGTCATACTTATGACACTTCTATGACGATAATTTTGACAAAACCTAGTATCATCATAGATGTGGCAGGCTCCTACTTCTATGACAAAAAATCATGACAGAAAATGGGCTTTTCGTCCTGGGCGGGCCGGAGACACAGCTGCATGACATTCTTTGGGCCGTCCATGACGGAAAAACCCGTGGTAGAAGCGAGGGCGAGGAAAATATCAGGGAGTTCCCGGTTACGATGGGTGGTCGAGGGCCGAGCAACGTGCGTTTCTCTCGTACCGTACGCGCGTGGGTGTGAGGCGTTGGGCTCTAACTGAACCCGAGCGAGGCGTCGCCTAACTGAACCCGAGTGATTGCACTGCAGGCTAGCGTTACTGAACACGAGCGATCGAGCGATTCCTTCGCTACTGCTGCTAACTGAAGCTGATCGATGCTGCCCCTGGATGAACAGTGAGCGTTGCAGGGGGTGGATGAATAGTGAGTGTTGCTTGGGGGGGGGGGTTGGATGAATAGTTCCTGGTGGGGTGGATGAACAGGACCTCATGGTTGCCTCTAGATGAACAGGACCCCAATCGATCGAGCCGGTTGGGGCTGGATGAACTGGACCCCGTGGAGGGCTGGATGAACAGGACAACCCCGTGGAGGGTTGGTTGAACAGTAGCCAGTGGAGGGCTGGACGAACAGTAGCCCGTGGAGGGGTGGTTGAACAGGAGCCCGTGGAGAGGGTTGGTTGAATAGTAGCCGGTGGAGTAGCGTGCAGTGGAGGCTCGATGAACAGGAGCCCGTGGATGAACAGTCGCAGGTGGAGGCTGGAGGAGGTCGATAGTGGAGATGAACAATATCCCGTGGAGTCCCATTTTGCGGTACGCCACACCCCTCCCGATGAACAGGACCCCCGTTTCGACCGTAGCGCTCCAACACAAGTCCATTTCCTCTGTTTTGCGGTATGCCACACCCCTCCTAATCAACAGGACCCATTTTCGACCGTAGGAGGTCCAACAGAAGTCTGTTTCCTTAGTTTTGTGGTACGCCAGACCCCTCCTGATGAACAGGATCTCGTTTCGACCGTGGCTGGTCGAACATAAGGCCGTTTCCTCCGTTCTGCGGTACGCCAGGCCTTGTTTCCATCGGTTGTTCCGTCCAAGCCCTCCCAATGAACACGACGACACATTCCGTTCCGACCAAGCCGGTTGGCTCCCCATGAACACGACGACGACGATGTTTCTCTGTTCTGACCCAGCCATGTACATGAGCCCTGGCCGTATGTATGCGCGAGTAGGCGTTCGAGACCCCGACTGTATATACGTATGTGGCCGTTGAGGGATTCCTGGATTAGGGGGTATCCGGACAGTCGGACTACATACATTGGCCGGACTGTTGGACTATGAAGATACAAGATTGAAGACATCGTCCCGTATCCGGACGGGACTCTCCTTTGCGTGGAAGGCAAGCGTGGCGATTCGGATGTTTAGATTTCTTTCTCTGTAACCAACTCTGTGTAACCCTAGCCCCCTCCGGTGTCTATATAAACCGAAGGATTTGGTCTGTAGGACAACAACAATCATAATAATAGGCTAGCCTCTAGGGTTTGGCCTCTACGATCTCGTGGTAGATCAACTCTTGTAACACTCATATCATCAAGATCAATCAAGCAGGAAGTAGGGTATTACCTCCATCAACAGGGCCCGAACTTGGGTAAAACATCGTGTCCCCTGCCTCCTGTTACCATTAGCCTTAGGCGCACAGTTCGGGACCCCCTACTCGAGATCTGCCGGTTTTGACACCGACATTGGGGTGCTTTCACTGAGAGTTCCACTGTGTCGTTGCAATAAGGCTTGATGGCTCGTCTCGTTGTCAAGGACAACATCACCTCTGGGGGAGCCCTGGCTCTAGGCCATACTCTCCGGCTGGGCGGCTTCGTCATGACCACCCGATCGGCTGTCGCTCCAATGATGACTTCTCAGGTCAGCAAAAACAGCCTCCACGTCGATTCGGAACTCACCGAACAGATGGACCCAATGGAGCTCTCCTCCCTTAATGAGATCTTGGATCGCATCGCTGCTCTGGGCGTTGCTATGGACTATGACCGGATCGGGCTTAAACCCGACCAAAGGGAGATTTACTCTCTGCCGGTCACCCATGAGATAGTGGTAGTGGAAGAGCATCGTACGAATTCTCCCTCTATTTTGAGGACAAACTATGTCCGGATTTCCGAGCTCTCTGAGCCGGACACCCGCTCGTGGGAGGACATGACCCAAACCCCGAATTTTGAATCGGGCGGCGGGCCGAAGAAATAGGGCAACATCCCGGAGCCCAAGCCTCTAAGATCGGAAGCTTCTTTGCCCCTGGGTCTCAGATTGGGTCAGGATTCAGATTTAAATCCACCCACCCACCCAAATTTATTCAATCTTTCGCATATCAGACAAGAGCCCCAAGAGACAGTACATCATTACTGGGCTAGATTCCTCCTTGTGATAAACAAGGTCAAGGACTGTCGCGAGGAAGACGCAGTCTCCCTCTTTTGCAAAAACTGCACGGACAAAGGGATCCTCAATGCTATAAGTCGCCGTGACATAGAAAACTTTGCTGACTTAGCAACCATAGTGCAGAAGTACTGCGCGATGGAAAGCGCCTGGAAAACCCAAACGAATTTCTGGGATAATCCGGCTCTCACTAAACTCCTGTAAGTTACCCGATTCAATTGCCAAAAAACCAAAGCCCGCTGCAAGGCGTGGAACTATATTGGAGGAATGTCTCAATGGGCCATGCAAAATTCACAGCACACCGGATACCACGCCAACGCATAGCCTTAGAGCATGTTGGATACTCCGGCAGGTAGCAAAGAGCGGTGATGATCTCCTCATAAACCATACAACAGAGCAACATCCCACCGGAAATAACAATGCGGTATTGACAGTCTTCGAGACTTTTGCCTCAAATAATAGGCGCAAGCAAGCTCAACGCAGTCTCACCGATGTTTGCCATGTGGCAACAATAAATCCGTGGAACGACACAGCCATAACTTTCAATGCCAGTGACGAACCTCAATTTCGAACAGTCCGGGCGCCAGCCGCCTTGGTCCTTAGTCCAATCGTGGATGGTTTCCAGCTCACTAAAGTGCTCATGGATGGCGGAAGCAGATTAAACCTCATCTACAAGGAAACCCTCAAGAAGATGTAAATTGACAAGAGCCGCATCGAGCGAAGCAGCACGACCTTCAGGGGAATCATCCCTTGTCGGGAGGCACGGTGTGCGGGAAAAATCACACTGGATGTGGTATTCGGCACGCTGGAGAATTACAGGTCCGAAGAAATCACGTTCCAAGTGGCCCCATTTAGCAGTGGATACCGCGCCCTCTTAGGGCGGGACGCATTCACGAGCTTTCAAGCTATACCCCATTATGGGTACATGAAGCTCAAAATGCCCAGACCCAATGGAATTATCACTCTAGCTAGTGACCCGGACATCGCACTCCGCACCGAAAATAAAACTGCCGCACTAGCCCTGGAGGCATTATCCGAAGCCCTCGCGGCCGAAGAACTTACAACGCTGCACACCACAGTGGACAGAGACGATGTGATACTCGACAAGCGACCCAAGTCCACCTATTTCAAGCCCGCTGACGAGATAGTCAAATTCCAGGTCCACCCAATGGACCCCATAAAGACAGCTGCCATTGGGACACAGTTGAACCCCACAATGGACGCCGCACTGCGAGATTTCCTACGTGAGAATTGGGACATTTTCCCCTGGCATCCTTCAGACATCCCGGGCATCCCACGCAGGCTGGCCGAACACAGCCTCAATATTCTGAAAGGATACAAGCCAGTCAAGCAGACTCTTAGGCGCTTCTCAGAGCCTAAGTGGCAAGCCATGGGAGAAGAGCTAGCCAAGCTACTCGAGGCCGGATTCATCAGAGATATAAAACATCCGGATTGGCTAGCAAACCTGGTAATGTTACTAAAGAAGGACAAATCCTGGCGCCTATGTATCGATTTCAAAGACCTCAATAAGGCTTGCCCTAAGGATCCCTTCCCCCTCCCTCGCATTGACCAAATCATTGACGCCACCGCAGGACACGACTCACTGTGTTTCCTCGACGCATACTCCGGATACCATCAGATAAAGATGGCGGAATCCGACCAAGCCGCAACGGCCTTCATAACGCCATATGGCCCCTTCTATTTCAACACTATGCCTTTCGGGCTCAAAAACACCGGCGCAACCTATCAACGCATGACTCAGACATGCCTGGAGAAGCAAATCGACAAAACAGTGGAGGCATACGTGGACGACGTGGTCATCAAAACAAGACACGTCGAAACTCTAATAGATGACTTGAGACTAACATTTGACAACCTCCGAACGTACGCCATCAAGCTCAACCCAAAAAAAATTGTCTTCGGTGTACCCTCAGGGAAGTTGCTCGAATTCATTGTTTTCAATAGAGGAATCGAAGCAAATCCGGCAAAAATCCAAGCTCTGTCACAATTGGCTATCCCAATAGACCTCAAGCAGATCCAGAAACTAACTGGATGTGTGGCTGCCTTAAGCTGCTATATCTCCCGATTAGGTGAAAAGGCACTACCTCTTTATCGCCTTCTTCGGTGCACCGAACACTTCGAGTGGATGGATGCGGCCACGACCGGACTGGAAGAAATAAAGGCCCTATTGGCCAGCAATCCAGTCCTGCCGCGCCAAATACCGTCGAACCAATGCTATTATACATAGCTGCAACACACCAGGTTGTAAGCGCAGTGCTCGTCATCGAACGAGAAGCAGACGGACACAAGTTCCCGCTCCAAAAGCTGGTATATTATGTGTCCACTGTCCTCACTCCATGCAAATCCCGATACCCACACTATCAAAAGATAGCATATGCGGTCTACATGGCATCTCGGAAGCTACGACACTACTTTCAAGAGTGTTCGATTACGGTGGCCTCCGAAGTACCACTCAATGACATAATAAATAACCGTGACGCTACGGGCCCGATTGCCAAATGGGCTATCGAGCTCCTTCTGTTTGATATTACATACAAACCACGGCGAGCCATCAAGTCGCAAGTACTGGCTGCCTTTGTCGCTGAATGGACAGAAGCTGAACTCCCTAAAGAGTACGGCGCCTACTCCAATTGGAACATGCACTTCGATGGCTCTAAAATGTTGGCCGGACTGGGAGCGGGTGTTGTCCTGACATCCCCCACCGAAGACACGGTCCAATACGTACTCCAAATATTATACACAGACTCCAACAATGCGGTCGAATATGAGACTCTGTTGCATGGTCTTCGGATGGCAGTCTCCATAGGCATCCAACGCATAGAAGTGCGTGGGGACTCGAACCTTGCAATATCACAAGTAAAGGAGACTTCGATGCCAAGGATCCGAAAATGGCGGCCTACCGTAATGCCGTCCTCAAAATATCAGCTTAGTTTAAGGGGCTCGAATTCCACCATGTGGTCCGAGAAAACAATCAAGCGGCGGATGTCCTTGCCTGCATCGGTGCTAAACGCGACCCCATCCCACCTAATATCTTCTTGGAAAGGTTGTTCAAGCCATCCGTGGTATGGGAAGGGGAGTCCGGCAATACCAGCCCGGCTTCGAACACAACCCCAAATTCCGAACCATCTGATGTAATCGGAGGCTCTGCCACCTAAATAACACCTTCGTCCAACGAAATCATGGCTGTCATTGCCCCGTGGACTGAGCCCTTCTTAGCCTACCTAAATAGGCAAGAGCTCCCCGAGGACCAAAATGAGGCACTTTGTATTGTGCGACGTTCTAAGGCCTACAAAGTCCATGAGGGAGAGCTCTATAAGAAAAGCGCCACCGGAGTGCTCCAAAGATGCATCTCCGAGGAGGAAGGGTGGCAGCTCTTAGCCAAAATCCATGCCGGACTCGGCGGGCACCACGCGGCAGCTCGGGCACTTGTAAGAAAGGCCTTCCGTACAGGTTTTTACTGGCCGACAGCCCGGGCCGATGCACAGGACCTTGTCCAACATTGTGTCGGTTGCCAACTCTTCGCCAATCAGAGCCATATGCCCCCTACCGCTCTCCAAACATTCCCCATAACTTGGCCCTTCGTGGTCTGGGGGCTGGATATGGTCGGACCCCTCAAAGGGGGAAGCCATAAGAAAAAATACTTATTGGTCATGGTGGACAAGTTCACCAAATGGATAGAAGCCAAACCAGTTAAAATGGCCAAATCCGGACCAGTGATAGACTTCATATCAGGGGTTGTACACTGCTACGGCATCCCCCACAGCATCATCACTGACAATGGCTCAAATTTCACAGCCGATGAGGTGAAAACTTGGTGCGGCAACATGGGCATCAATCTCGACTACGCCTCTGTATATCAACCCCAAACAAATGGTCATGTCGAACGTGCAAATGGTCTCATCATGAGCGGCATCAAACCCAAACTAGTGCGATCCTTGAAGGAATCAGGCACACATTGGGTCGAGGAGCTCGACTCCGTACTTTGGGGGTTGTGGACCACGCCAAATCGTACCACCGTATACACACCATTTTTTATGGTGTACGGCGCAGAAGCAGTGCTACCCTGCGACATAATCCATGACTCACCTCGCGTGCGCATGTACGAAGAGAAGGAAGCCGAACTAGATCGGCAGGACAACTTAGATGCCCTGGAGGAGGAGCATGACATCGCAAAAGCCCGTTTCGCATTCTATCAGCAGTAGGCTCGAAGGTATCAAAGGAGATAGGTACGGGCCAAAACTTATAACGTTGGCGAACTAGTTCTATGCCTACCGGAGAAGAAGAAGGACAATCTCAAACCCAAGTGGGAGGGTCCCTTCATCATTGATAAAGTTCTCACCAGAGGAGCATGCCATCCGTGCAATACATCTGATAACAGACTTGAGCCAAACCCATGGAACGCGGCCAGACTTCGAAGATTCTACGCCTAGTGTCAAACTCAGTGTTCGTCTCCTTACCTCCACTCTTTCAATTATGTCCTCCTTCTTCCTTTCTCGCCCTCTTTACCTTTTTCACATAAAGCCTTAAATACTGTACGGATGCTTTGATCGCTCTGGCCGCAATATGCGTGCTCACTATACCTGGGGGCTTCCTATACGGATGTCGGCGTTCTGGGAATGGGGGTCCCCAGACTTGCCTGCCTGTGGCCTGGGGCATGGCTCAAGCAGTGGCCCAGTGTGGCCCATCTTCATCAACTCAAGCTCAAGACCCTCACGAGGGGCCAAGCCTCGCGGGGCGGACGACAGAAGCTTCCTCAGGAGCAGCCTCGTCAGGCAGGCTCGCGAGGAGGCGGAGAGATCAAGGCAGGGGTACCTCGCGAGGTGCCCGTGACGCAAACCATGACGATCAAGGCCAGGCAGGCACCAGGTGGGCGCCGTCCTGCGCAGTGTCATTGTTTCCTCTTTGGTGCAAAGGGAGCAAGCAGAGGCCAAGGCATTAGGCAAAGGTTACCATTTCGGTGCAACAAGATCAAGACCAGCAGAGCAGTAGGATGGAGGTCACTATGGAGCCCAAGGCGGCGTCATCGTCAGAGTCTTTGGCAGTCGAAGACCAACTTTAGTCCAGATAAGTGTACTAGATGTTCCCCTTCAAAATGGCCAATTGTTGGCGCCCTTCCCGCTCAATATTTGCGAAGAGGACCAGGGCCTATCTATATATAGGACTAGCCACCCACCGTGAAGGGGGGACGGAGTTCATCGACACCACCACAAGAACATCCCTCGCGAGGCTGTTCTTCCCTTGTATTGTTCAACATCAGCCCCTGAGGCGATCCACCACACCACACACTGGAGTAGGGTATTACACCACAATGGTGGCCTGAACCAGTATAAACCTCGTGTCCCTTGTGTGTTCATCTTTCTAGACTAGATTCCTTGCGAGGCTTCGAGACGTGAGTTGGTAGAGGAGAGATCTTCGCGCGCACCCCAGAGTTCGAACCTCAAGGGTCTGACGGAACCTGAAATCCGACATTTGGCACGCCAGGTAGGGGTGTGCCAGAATCCCTTCTGCCACCACCTCACGCCCCATCGCTTCGTCGTCTCCATGTCCAGTGACCCGACGACCAATGCCGACCGCTGGACGGCGTGGCCCTCCCACGCCGCACTGCCTATCCGAAGCGATCTCAACCTCATGCCCCAGGCAGCTCGCGCTCCACAGGGCGCTGTGGGGTGCGGGCGACGCGGCCAAGTGCTGCCTGCCTTCACACCGCGGTAGGTGTGATCAGGAGCAAGGGCCTCAAGCCACGCCGCGGCCACGGTGCCGCACACCCGATGGGAGCAGGCGAACTCAAGGGCCGCGCTCACGGTGGCCTGAGAGTTGCTGTGGTGCAGGCTGCAGGAAAGCGGCCACGACGTGCTGTTGGAGCGTGTCGCCAAGCTCCTAGCCGCCGCCGCCTCGGGAGCACCTCCCTTCTGCGTCCAGCTGCCACCCCAGATCCAGGGCGGGCCGTATGGTGGCCCCATACGTGCCCGCGCAGCTCCAGGCGGATTCCAAGGCCTCCTCAACTCCAACTTGGCCGTCCGCGCCGGGCGACATGCCGTGCTGGCTCCACCTCTGGCCGGCAAGGGAGCGCATGCCTCCACC
Source organism: Triticum aestivum (assembly GCF_018294505.1). NCBI lineage: Eukaryota > Viridiplantae > Streptophyta > Magnoliopsida > Poales > Poaceae > Triticum > Triticum aestivum. The sequence continues at coordinate 465,671,826 of NC_057804.1, forward strand.
TGTGGCCTAGGCGAGCCATCGCGCTACCTCCCCCAAGACGATGCTTCAAGCCGGACCGCGTGGCGCGTGGGGCGCTACGGCGAGGCCTTTGGGGCGGCGGCCCCAGAAGCCTATGTGCCCGACATGATGGATCAAGAATATGCACTGGAAGAAGACCATAGCTCGTTCCTCGGGCCAGGCTGGGGAGAAGAGACGCCAAAAGCTGAGCTCTTTCAGGAACCCTAAGAGAGCCTCGACGACCGCGCTCGCGGCAGCAACTATCGGGTACCGCTAATTCCTCAGGAGCAAGCTTATGCTAACCATGGGTCGCGGGAGGTACAGGTCGCCGCAACAAATGGCTGCACCAATGTTGCAGCCTCCTACCCCGTAGGAGGAGGGCACCGGGGGCTGCAGGAGAGGGGCCGAGATCCGAGCTCGCCCCCGCGGCGCTCGGAGCAAGGCGTTCCCAGGAGGTCGGCCCTCTGCCGGGGAGGTGCCTCAGGGCCTGCCCCCGGCAGAGGACCCGTGGTCGTCGGGGGAACCACTGGCGACCGCTCTATCCCATCGGCGTTGTCCTTGGTCTCCGGTCGCCGTCAATGGCGGTTGAGTGTGGCGCAAGGTGAGGCCCTTGTCTGGCGATATGAACCAAGGCCGGTACCTATGAAGAAGGCCCAGTGCCTGTGAAGCTCGCCGCCTGTGACACTCTCACATAATAATGAGTTGGGGCTGTACATGCCCCGGAGTCTCCGGAGAGCCGCCCTCGGGCCTCGGGGGCTCCCGCCCATGCCCAGTGGCAGCACTTAGCTCCGCGCTGGTGAGAAGACGTCAAAGACTAGATTAGGTGCCAGACACGGCCTTTGCCTTTTGCCTTTTTCTCTGTTGTTAAGTTTCTTCGATTTGAATTTAAGTTGGATTTGAGCTTGAGACTTGCGTGTGTTTGGGGAAGGGGTGCTTAGTCTCGTTCGAGCAATTTCTCGCGTTCTGATTTCGGCTTTGCATCCAAAGTTAGCGTCAGCTGCCCCCCCTCGCGAGCCCCTCGTGAGCCGGGCCGGACCAAGCGCGCAAACAATCCGGACCGCTATCTGTCGGCGTTCTGGGAGCGGGGGTATCCAGACTTTCCTGCCTCCAGCCTGCGGCGTGGCTCAAGGAGTGGCCCAATATGGCCCATCTTCATCAACTCAAGCTCAAGACCCTCGCGAGGGGCCAAACCTCGCGGGGCGGACGACAGATAGGTTCCTCAGGCGTAACCTCGTCAGGAAGGCTCGCAAGGAGCCGGAGAGATCAAGGCGGGGGTTCCTCGTGAGGTGCCCGTGACGCAAGCCATGACGATCGAGGCCAGGCGGGCGCCACGCGGGCGCCGGCCTGCGTAGTGTCCTTGTTTCCCCTTTGGTGCAAAGGGAGCAAGCACAGGCCAAGGCATCAGGCAAAGGCTACCATTTCGGTGCAACAAGACCAAGACCAGCAGAACTGCAGGATGGAGGTCACCATGGAGCCCAAGATGGCGTCATCGTTAGAGCCTTTAGAAAGCGAGGACCAACTTTTGTCAGGATAAGTGTACTAGATGTTCCCCTTCAAAATGGCCGACTGTTGGCGCCCTTCCCTCTCAATATTTGGGAAGAGGACCAGGGCCTTGCTCTATAAATAGGACTAGCCACCACAGTAGAAGGGGATCTGGATCCAATCCTTCCCAAGAGGCAACAGCTCCGCCAAGAACACCCCTCGTGAGGCTGTTCTTCCCTTGTATTGTTCATCATCAGCCCCAGAGGCAATCCACCACACCACACACTAGAGTAGGGTATTACACCACAATGGTGGCCTGAACCAGTATAAACCTCGTGTCTCTTGTGTTGTTCATCTTCTCTAGCCTAGATCCCTTGCGAGGCGACGAGACATGAGTTGGTAGGGGAACGATCTCCATGCGCACCCCAGAGTTCGAACCTCAAGGGTCTGCTGAAACCCGTAATCCGACATTTGGCGTGCCAGGTAGGGGTGCGGCGGAGCTCTTCTTGCCAGCGGCTCGTTCTCCATCAACCTCGCGCTTCGCCACCATGGCCGGAGATGTGCCGCCCGCTCCGACTGCGGAGGCTAGCCCGGGGCCCCGGGGGCTCCGGCACTGACCCCCGCCCTGCGGCAGGTGTGGTGGCCGAACAAGTTCAAGCCAGAGATGCCGCCGCACTACGATGGCATGGCGGACCCGCTAGCTTTCCTGCTAGTGTACGAGGAGGCCGTCCTCAAGGCCGGAGGCGATGGCCAGGTCATGGCCAACTGGCTGCCCATGGCGCTCACCGGCGTCCCGTGCATGTGGCTGCTCCATTTGCCAGCATCTTCAGTAAATTGCTGGGAGGAGCTCCGCGGCCTCTTCCTCGCCCATCACGCAGCCCCAGCGCTCCCGGTCGTCGCGGCACTCCTTGGTGGCTCCCAAGCACCGCCCTCGAGTCGCCACGTTAAGCCGGTCATCCGTCAGGTCGGCGCTGCCCAGACTCGCCGCTCAGCTCCTCCAGGATGGGCGTCACCCAAGGCTGACTTGACCTTCAGCCTGGATGATCACCCCGCCAACACCGCTTGCTCGGGCGTACTCCCGGTGCTGTGCACTCCCACTATCTGCCAGGTGGCCGTCACCAGGACTCTCATCGATGGCGGAGCCGGCCTCAATGTGCTCTTGATCGAGGCCTTCAGCCTCCTCCATGTGCCGCTGGAGCGGCTCTGACCCAGCCAGCCATTTTCGGGCGTCGGGGGTAGCCCCGCCGGCTCTCTGGGGCAGATCCACCTCCCGGTGACGTTCGGCACCCAAGCCAACTTCCGCACGGAGCTGGTCGACTTCGACGCTGCCCGCATCGACCTCCCGTACAATGCCATCCTCGGCTACCCAGCGTTGGCCCAGTTCATGGCAGCAACCCACCCGGCTTACAACCTGATGAAAATGCCTGGGAGCAGTGGTGTCCTCACCATAGCCGGAGATGCAAAGGATGCTCTGCATGCGCTCAAGCTCGCCTTCAAGACTGCCGCAGCGGTGCAGCCCGCCGGTGCCGACCCCCTCAAAACTAAGGGGGTTGTGCCCACCAAGAAGAAGCAGTTGTTCACCCAAGACAAGGCGGAAACCAAGCAAATACCAGTCGACAAGGACGGGTCCTTAGGAGCCACCTTCACCATAGGCACCAATCTGGATCGCGAACAAGAGGAGACCCTGGTGAAGTTCCTGCACGCAAACAAGGAGGTATTCATGTGGGAGCCCAAGCAACTGACGGGGGTCCCCAGGCAGGTGATCGAACACCACCTGAACGTATGTCCCAACGTGCGCCCAGTAAAGCAAAAGGCGAGGCGGCAATCCACTGAGAAGCAAGCTTTCATCATCCAGGAAACCCGCAAGTTGGAGGCCGCGGGAGTCATTCGCGAGGTTTGATACCCGGAGTGGCTGGTGAACCCAGTCGTTGTGCCGAAGAAAGGGGGGGAAGGAGCGCATGTGTGTCGAGTTTACCAACCTCAACAAGGCCTGCCCACAGGATCCATTCCCACCCCCCCGCATCGACCAGATCATCGACTCTACCGCTGAGTGTGACATGTTGTGCTTCTTGGATGCCTTCTCAGGCTATCATCAAATCAAGATGGTGGTCGAAGATGCAGAGAAGACGGCTTTTCTGACCCCGTGCGGGGTGTACTGCTACACCTGCATGCCATTCGGATTGCGCAACACGGGCACAACCTTCCAGCGGCTGATGCACATCACTTTAGGCCGGCAGCTCGGGAGGAACGCTGAGGCGTACGTCGATGACATAGTGGTAAATTCTCGGGAGGCGAAGACCCTGATACAAGACCTGGAAGATATATTTGCGAGCCTACGTGAAGTGGACTTGCGGCTCAACCCAGAGAAGTGCGTGTTTGGTGTACCCTCTGGCAAGCTTCTGGGTTTCCTCGTGTCACGCAGAGGGATCGAGGCCAACCCAGAGAAGGTCAAGGCAATTGAAGACATGAGTCCGCCGCAAACTCTCAGGGAAATGCAGAAGCTTGCCAGGTGGTAACCGCGCTAGGGCGCTTCATCTCCAAGCTGGGGGAACGCGCTCTTCCCTTCTTCAAGCTGATGAAGAAGAAGGGCCCGTTTGAATGGACTCAGGAGGCCGACGAAGCATTCCAAGACCTCAAGAGGTACCTGACCAGCCCTCCTGTGATGGTAGCACCATGCTCATAGGAGCCGCTGCTGCTTTACCTTGCCGACACACCATACTCCGCCAGCGCCGCTCTGGTGGCCGTTTGGTAGGAGCGCCGGATCAAGGCCACACCAGCTACGGCAACCCCAGGGCAGGAAGGCCCCTTGGGGGTCACGCCTGCAGCAGATCCAAGTCACCCTCAGCCGGAAGGCGTCCTCGAGGCTGAAGGGACTCCGCAGGTTTGGCAAGAGCTGGGGGCTCTCGCGCCTCAGGAGGTGCTCGACTCCCCAAAGGGTGCTGACTCTTCCGTTGCGCCCGCCTCGAGCATCCCATGTATTTCGTCAGCACGGTGCTGAGGGATGCCAGGGCGCGGTACGCCATGCCTCAGAAGCTCCTGCTCGCGCTGCTAGTGGCCTCGCGGAAGCTGCGACACTACTTCCAGGGTCATCCAATCAAGGTCGTCTCGGCATACCCGTTGGAAAGGGTGCTCAGGAGTCCCAACTCAGCAGGAAGGGTTGCCGAATGGAACATCGAGCTACAAGTGTTTCAGCTGGAGTTCAGCACGACTAGGGTCGTTAAGGGAGCAGCACTTGCAGATTTTGTAGCAGAATGGACAGAGGTGCTAGGGCTCGAGGCAGGCGAGGATCGTTCGCTTTCCCCGGGAAGTGAGGTACCGGACGGCTGGGTTATGTACTTCGATGGAGCTTTCTCGCGGCATGGCGTGGGGGCCAGTGCAGTGCTCATATCCCCCACTCAGGACAAGCTCTATTACGCCGTGCAACTCTGCTTCGAGCACGGGGAAAAGGTGTCCAACAATATAGCAGAATACGAGTAGCAGGCCTGAAAGCTGCGGTGGCCCTGGGGGTGAAGTGCCTTGTAATCAAGGGCGATTCCCAACTCCTCGTCAACTTCTCCAACAAGGTGTATGAGCTGAAGGACAAGCACATGGAGGCTTATCTAGCAGAGGTTCGCAAAATTGAGAAGCACTTTTGGGGTTTGGAGTTGCAGCATGTGCCGCGCGGCACCAACCAGGAAGCTGACGACATCGCGAAAAGGGCGTCAGACGGCTGCCTCAGGAGCCCAAAGTCTTCGAAGAGAGGCTCTTTAAGCCTTCAGCAATGCCACCACCATCGGGCGAAGCGCAGCCTCAACCGGAGCTCCCCCAGCCGCCTGCCTCGGGAGCCCCAGCCTGTGGACCGACCTCGGGAGCACGCTTGCTCCTGGTGCTGGAGCCTCAGGAGGGGTGTTGGACCGTGGAGCTCAAGAGCTACCTGGCGGAAGGGACTCTGCCGGAGAAGGAGGAAGATGCAGAACGCGTGGCGCGGCAAGCCACGGCATACTGCATTCAAGATGGGGAGTTTTACCGAAAGAGGCCGAAAGACGTGTCCCTATGTTGCATCTCTCGGGAGCAGGGGAAGGAGCTGTTGGCTGACATACACGATGGAGACTGTGGGCACCACTCATCATCATGAACCCTCATGGGCAAGGCGTTCCGCAGCAGTTTCTACTGGCCCACAGCATTCAACAAAGTCATCGAACTGGTGAAGGCCTGCGAAGCCTACCAGTTCCGCGCCAAGCAAATCCATCAGCCGGCTCAGGGCCTGCAGACCATACCTCTCTCGTGGCCATTCACGGTTTGGGGGTTGGACATTCTGGGCCCATTTCCTCAGGCGCCAGGGGGCTATCGCTACCTCTACGTCGCCATTGACAAGTTCACCAAATGGGCTGAGGTGGAAGCCGTCCGTACCATCCCAGCAAGCTCCGCAGTCAAGTTCATCAAGGGCATCGTGAGCCGATTCGGGGTGCCTAACCGCATCATCACCGATAACGGTTCACAGTTCACCAGCAATCTCTTTAAAACATATTGTGCTAATCTTGGAACGCAGATATGCTACACTTCTGTGGCACACCCACGAAGCAATGGCCAGGCTGAGCGAGCCAACGCAGAGGTCCTGAAGGGCCTCAAGACTAGGACCTTCAAGAAGAAGCTGGAGGCCTGCGGCAGGGGCTGGTATGACGAGCTCCAGTCTGTGTTGTGGTCTATCCGCATGAGAGCAACCAAGTCAACTGGAGAAACTACACTCTTCCTCGTCTACGGAGCTGAAGCCGTCCTCCCTCACAAGGTCAAGCGTCGCTCCGCGCGGGTCCTGGCATTCGACGAATCGCAACAGGACGCCATGCAGGGAACGAATCTCGTGCTAGGGGAAAAACGCCATCGGGAGGCTGCGCTGCGAGCGACCAGATATCAACAGGCGTTGCGACGGTACCACTGCCGCAACATCCGCCCCAGGACCCTTGAGGTAGGAGACCTCGTGCTCAGACGGGTCCTCTCCAGGGAAGGGCTGCACAAGCTCTCTCCCATGTGGGAGGGCCCATTCAAGGTTGTTCATGTTTCCAGGCCCGGCTCCGCGCGCTTGGAGACCCAGGAGGCGGTGCCCATCCCGAACGCATGGAACATTCAGCACCTTCAGAGGTTCTACACTTAAGAAAGGCCCGGTGCCAGTGAAGAAGGCGAATGCCTGTGAAGCTAGCCATTTTGGAAAAGGCCCGGTGCCTGTGAAGAAGGCGAATGCCGGTGAAGCTAGCCATTTTGGAAAAGGCTCGGTGCCTGTGAAGAAGGCGAATGCCTATGAAGCTAGCCATTTTGGAAAAGGCCGGGTGCCTGTGAAGAAGGTGAATGCCTGTGAAGCTAGCCATTTTGGAAAAGGGCCGATGCCAGTGAAGAAGGCGAATGCCTGTGAAGCTAGCCATTTTGGAAAAGGCCCGGTGCCTATGAAGAAGGCGAATGCCTATGAAGCCAGCCGCTCTGGAAAAGGCCCGGTGCCTGTGAAGAAGGCCAATTCCTGTGAAGCCCGCTGCCCGTGACACTCTCACATAATAATGAGTGGGGATGTATACGCCCCGGAGTCTCCGGAGTGCTGCCCCCGGGCCTCGGGGGCTCCCGCCCACGCGCAGTGGCATCATTTAGCTCCGCACTGGTGAGAAGACGTCGAAGACTAGATTAGGTGTCGGACGCGGCTTTTTCATTTGCTTTCTGCAGTTGGCTAGTTTTTTGTTGCTTGAAGCTTTTAGTTGAAGTTGCCTCCGGTGTTGTGCGGCACCCCGCCTGTGTTTCCCGTTTTTGTCACTTGCCTAACCCGGCTTTCTTTTTGCAACCCTCACGAGGGAAGCTGCGTGGGCACCCTCGCGAGCGTTGCCTAGTTTGGTTTTGTGAGGTTCCTCGACCTAAGTTTACAATGGGAGCACTCCTCCTAGTCAATGCCCCACGGGCATCATGACGCGAACGCTGGGCCCAAGCAGGCCACCCCCGCGGCCGGGGATCGTATCCTAACCCTCCAGAAAGTTCCTTTTGCAGGCCTTGAGACTCGTGACGCGGCTTCTGGCCGGAGCCTCCCGAGGCTGGCGCGGCAACAAACCCCTCCCACTGAGCTAAGTTGTTCCTACTTGTGAGCCCACAGCACCATAACACGGCATGAAAATAAGAACAGCATGATAATTAAAAGCAACAGTCCAGCACGCCCCCGCGGGGCATCGTACTTCCTTCTCCATGCAGGTAAAACAAAATGGACACGACTCGACCAACTACAACCCGGAGAAGAGGACCAATGTCACCCTCCGGAGCTCAAGCAGTTTCCTCTTCACGTTTCACCAGGGCGCGGTGGTGGGACGATCCTCCTCCCCCCTCGAGGCAAGCACGATGGCTGGTCACGGCCGCCGCTGGAGGATCTGTCGTCCGAAGGGGAATCGCCGAAGCTTGAAGAACCGCGGACGCCGCTGGGCGCATGCCCGTCATCGTCTTCACCGCTGCCTTCACCGAGGATGAGCATGCGGCCATCATCGTCACCTTCGGGGCAGCACCCAGCACGACGGCCGTCACCTCCGAACGCCCTCACGAAGAGGGTGGCATCACCGTCGAACTTTAAGTGGAGAGTGCACCGATGGCCCAGACCACACGCGCGGGAGAACGTCTGCCAGCCGTGGGTCAGCGCCATGTTCCCGGTGACAGAAACCTCCACCGCCACCCACGAGGCCCTGCTGCAGCAGCCATCCGCCTGGAGCCAGAGCCCCCCCTCCCCCGCGGTGCCAGCCGGCAGTTCGCCAGCAAAGAAGCAAGGAAGCTGGAGCCAGGTACCAGTCGGGTCCGTCGACCAAACGACGAACTCCGGCCGCACCTCCGCAGAATGGAATCGGGGGAGGGGAGGCCGAGCGGCCGCAACCCTTCTTCCCCCTCCGATCGAGCGGCTTCCACCAAGCAAGGGGTCTCCACCGAGACCTCAGGAAGCCCTCGCAGGAGTCGCGGGATGCTTGCAGGGGCGACCCTGGCCGCGCTTGGCCGGAGGAGAGTCGGGCCCTTCTCGGCGGGCCTTCCCCTTCTCCGCAGCCGAGAACCTCTTTCGTGGACACCATGGGATGCGGCAAGCCTAAGGAAAGGGATGGAGAATAAGGAGCAGGACAAGGGGAGACCAGGTGGGTCCCGACTGTCAGGCACTTCCTTGCGTGCGAAGATGTAGCTGGTGTGTCCTAGCAGTCAGGGGGCGAATCATTTTTTTGCCCATAATATGGATGCACTTCCTTGCGTGCGAAGATGTAGCTGGTGGGTCCCAGTAGTCAGGGGGAAATGTTTTTTTTTCGGGAAATACAGTGGCCCGTCCGGTGGGTCCCTGCTGTCAGGTGGAGGAATAATTATTTTGTGCGTAATAAGGAGCCAATTCCTTGCGGCTGTCGTGGACCCAGCTGTCAGCCTATCAACATACAGTACTCTTCCAATGGAAGTCGTTCCTTGACCATGTTGACCATGCCGTGCCGAGAGCAACAGGGCAGTGGACGACGGCGAGGCCTAGGAAGGGGACGATGCGGAGGCGGGGAAGACGCGATAGTGGATGCCCACGCGTAGAGGAGTATGAGGGTTCACTGGTTTGGTTGCGGTGTGAGGCTGCCGTCACCGCAGAATAACAGGGGGTGTGAGTGAGTAGAGGGATGGCCTGGCCAGCGGTGGGAGTAGTAGGGGCGGTGAGGCCTCCACGGCATCACAGCCGGCCACAGGAGGCAAGAGTACGACCGGTGCTGGTTTCGGCGGCTGGAGCAAGAAGACCAGAGGTTGAAGAAGCACTACGGCCGTTGGATGGACATCGTACGGTCACTGGAGATAGAATCGTTCATATTGACTAAGTTGACAAAGCCCTCCGTCCCGTCAACTTAGTTGGCCCACAAGTCAGCCTCCCACTATGGTGGGTCCGAGCTAGTAGGGGGTATTCATTTTTTGTGCGCGTAATAAGGAGGCACTTCCTTGCGTGCGAAGATATAGCTGGTGGGTCTGACCTGTCAGCGGGGGGGGACGTTTTTTTCACAAAATACAGAGGCCCTTCCAGTGGGTCCCAGCTATCAGGTGGAGGAATCATTATTTTGTGCGTAATAAGGAGGCATTTCCTTGTGTGCGGTCGTGGAACCAGCTATCAGCCTCTCCACGCACAGTCTAGTTCAGATGGTGTCGTTTGTTGACCACTCCGTGCCGAGCACATCCAAGGTTGTGGACGACGGCGAGGCCCCGGACAACAATGAGTCGGAGATGGGAAGACGCGGGAGTAGAGTCACAGACGGAGAGGTGTACGAGGGTTAACTAGTTCTGGTGCGGTGTGGTTCGGCAGTCGGTGGAGAAGAACAACAGGTGTGGAGGGGTGGTGGGATGGCCTGGCCAACGATGGAGTAGCGCTTCACAGCGAAGCATGCTAAGCAGAGCTGCTAGCAGCAGGAGGTGGGAGCAGGTGGTCCCGGCGGCGCTGGAGGAAGAAGACGAGAGATTGAAGATGAATGCCGGTAGTTGGATGTAAATACAACGGCTAACGATGCCAGAATCATTAGTTGACTAAGTTGACAACGACTTGCGTTGGCTTCGACCTATTGGTCCACATTTCAGCCTCCAAAAATGTGGCACGTATTCAACCCATTTTTTCAGAATTTACAGTCTTTTTTTTGCGGGGAAGAATTTACAGTCAATTTGATCTTTTTTTTGAATTACAGTCCATTAGCTGGGCTGGGTGAACAAATAATGTAGCGTCCATGCAGCCCAATTATTATTTTCCCAAAAAATTATAGGCCATTTGCACTTTCTGGAAATACATGATTTTGCTGGGCTGGTTCTAATTATAATGTTGGCTTGGGCAAGCAATGTTATCAAAAAATAAACAGGGGCTGAGCATTTTGTTATAAATATATTTAAATAATAAGTGATTTATTATTACATTGGTCCTTAAGTCTTACCAAGCTTTTGTACACAATCACTAGGATTTTCGTTGCCAAAAAAATCTAGGATTTTATTGTTAAGAAATTATTTTTACAAGTTAATAAGATGTGGGATATTGTTTCTTACATATGTAAGTATCTGTTAAATATATGATGACAATAACAATAATATATAATAACATATAAAATAATTTAAATATATATAATATAGTTAGAAGGGAAACATAAGTTGGACCAGGCGTTCTTATTCTTATATAGAAAATTAGAACAGACCTCTGCATTTTCTTCAAAAAAAATACATAAATTGGGCTATCGATGTTTCAGGAAAAATAAAACCTCGGATGGGAGGCCATAGGCCGGTTGATACATGACGGCCCTCAAGAAAATACAAACCGGCATGTCGTGGGTTGTGCATGTTATAAAATAAAGCCTAGACGGGGCAGCCCAAAACCCAGCTAATACTTGCTGCCCCAATGATAATAAATGATACCTGCCAGCTCCCCGACTTCGTTGTGAATTTATCTCCTATAGTAACTACGTTGAATCACCTAAAAAATGTAACTATGTTGACAAACCTGTGGGCCCCAACGTCAGTATAGCATTAGGAGGAAGTTTTTTTTTTGATGAGGCACTTGCTTGCGTACGACCATAGACCTGGTGGGTCCCGACTGTCCTCCTCTCCACATACAGTCCTCTCCAGATTCCTCTCGTTTGTTCAACATGTTCACAACGGCAGACAGCAGCATCACGGCGAGCGCACAATGGCACAGGAGGAGATTTGACCACCTGAGGAAGTGCCTTATTAGTAACGAAACTACTGAACTAGCCTAGTGGCCAAGTGACACTACCCGATAGTTGTTCCGCCCGGGTTCGATTCCACCTGTGCAGGGAAAATATCTCCAATTTTTTTGCCTCTGCCTTTATTGACATGCGGGTCCCCATTGTCATCTACGCACACCACGTCCAACACTTGCAAAAACTTCGTCCCTCATTTTCTCTGTTTTTCGCACACTCGACATTGTGTGGGCATTTTGAAAATAGCATATCTTTTTGACTGTGCATCATATGAAGATGTGCTATGCATGAACGTTGATCAGCATGATGTTAACTGGCTGGTAGTTCCATTTTCGACCATGAATAAAACTTCCAACATGATGTTAATCCTGTTTGAAAAGGCCATGTTAATATAAATGCTCTGCCTCTGAAAGTTGCAGTTTCTTATCTTAAACTGAACTTGCAGTTTCTTCTGTGAGAATCACATTGTCTGCACTTTTATACTCCTATGAAACAACATTTTTTAAGTGCTAAAAATAGATCTCTAGAATTCATAAAATACTTCATATGCTCAATACTGCAAATATGCAATTCAAAAGACATTCATATCTGAAAGTACTCTCAAAATACACAACACAAAACTCAATTCACAACCTGCAAATACTGACAACCCTAAGCTCCTCCTGACAATTCACAACCTGCCCGACTATAGGGCTGGGGGGCAGTCCCCTCCTATTCCTCGACGGCAGATAGCCGCCCCGTGAGACGATGTGAACGGGGAGGGAGAGGATGGCGGGGAAGCGTCGTCGGGCCAACTGCTTTTCTCCTCTTGCAGTTGGGTTCAGTCGACGAAGACTCCACCGGCTCACTCTGGCACGACACCCTCACAAATGGCACCCTATAGATGCTCGATCCTTCAATCTCTGGTGGATGCTCCATCTGGGATTGATACTCCCACCACCACTCCCTCACGATCGGATTCAGTGAATCTGTTTGCTCCATGGCTCAGAGGAGCAGCTCTATGTACTCCTGCGCGACTCCCTCCGGGAGTATCGCCGCCTTTTCGCTCTGTTGCAGATATTTGGCCATGGATGTCGCCGTCGCTGCTAGTTGGTCCTTGTTGTAAAACCAAGACTGTATCTCCAACATCCTAGCTAGCTTCACAGGGTCGCCGTCTGTGATCCTCACGTATCAGTTGTACTCCTCCATCGATCTACTTCACAACACCTTCACTCGCTGGCGTTAGTTTTTGAATGGAAGAGGAGAGGAGCCGTGCTGATTTTGGTTTAGAACTGGAGACGAGCGACGCTGGTTTTGGATTGGAACAGGAGAGGAGGGGCGGTTGTTTTGAAATGGAAGAGGAGAGGAGCGGCGCTGGATTTAGATTGGGACAGGAGAGGAGCGGTGGTGGTTTAAGAGGAGAAGAGCGGAAGAGCGGCGCTAGTCTTGGAAGTATTTTTTTGTTTTGCGTATTTTGGGTCAAAGTTTGACCGTGTACTGTATTTGACAAGCAAAATGTGAATGCATGTCACCAAAAATTGTATCGTTTGGTTCTGAATGTACTCTCAAATTATATTATTTTTGCAACGTATAACATATATTTTATTTGCGAAAATCATGGTCAATTATGACCCAGAATAAAAGGGAGACTAGTTAATGTGGGGTCGCTTTCTTAATTGAAGGGTAAATTGATTTTGATTTTGATCTAGCCACAGCGCACCGGCCCTCTCGTCCAATCCTAAATCACTGCCATACGCTCCCCTCCCTCTTCTCCATTGCAAAACCACCTCCTCTCCTCTCCATCATCTCCATTCCAAAACCACTGTCTTGCCTCTCCCTCTTCTCTATTGCAAGACCACCGTCTCTCCTCCCATCTTCCAAAGCTAACACCGGACCAGTCAGAAGGACGTCTATGGAGAGGATGTAGCAGCAAATCAGGCAGATCGCCGGTGGCAACCAGGCAAAGTAAGCCAGGTTGAAGGAGATCCTTACTTGGTTTGGCAATGAGTGGGAGATTTCAAGGACGGCGAGGGCCATGTGGCAATGTATGCGAAAGAGCGAGACGGCGGCGATGAGTGCGGCGATGTACATGTACTCCTCGGCGGCAGTCACGCCGCAGTCCTCCGAGTTCATAGAGTATCTCCTCTGGGTGATGGAGCATACAGATTCGCCCGAGGCGACAGTCAGGCGGAGGTGGTGGGCGTACAGGTCGAAAGTCGAGCACCCAGAGGATAACGAATCGATCGAGTACGGTGTGCTGTTTGTGAGGGTGCAGAGCCAGCCGAAGCCACATGAGTATTTGTTCTCCCACCGCAAGAGGAGGCCGGATGGCACGATGTCACTTCCCCACTGTTATCCATGGTTCCCTCGATGCTCGCCTCATTTCAACGGCGGCGGTAGGAGTTTAAGGTAAGCTTCACACTAACCTAATCTTCCACCTGCTCATGCTTAGTGTGACAGCTAATGAAAATCATGCTTACAGTCAGTCTCTGAGTACTACGCCAATGACCCTAAAATAGCTCTGGACCTTTGGGTCAAAGTTGTGACACTGTGTACAAATAAATAAAAACACATTGGTGCTTATTTCAGAAAAGAGTACTCCCTAGAAACCAGCCAATATAAGCTACTAGTATTTGGTTAGAGGATTTGCTGCCGAGAAAGATCCGTCCACAAAGAGCGCCACACATCCCACTGGTGGTGGTGGATACCACCGCATGCATGGAGCATGGTTGGTGTCGGTAATTTTTACTTGGCACACCTTGCACTCTCCATATATGCCGGTTCCATATGTACATTTGTGCAGTTCCACCGAAATACAGCTCAATAACCCTGTTTTCACAAATAATGGAAAAGCGTGATTACATTATAGTGGCACTAGTTGATGAAACACAAAAAATAAATAGAATAAAATATTGCGATAGTATCATAGTATGCCATGCTGTGAGGGCGAGATGGGCCATGCAACGCCTCATACGGTACGCCTCATACTGGAAATCGTCCCAAGTCTCCCAGATACACCTTCTGCCAGTGATGTATCAGTGTACAACGGTAGTACAAGGAGGGGCCTTGAGACATTCAAATCTCTATTTTTGTGCAGATCAACTAAAATTAAGCACCCCAGTTTGCAAAAACGCTTAAACATTAACAATGGGACTAGTTGATGAAACATACATTAACAAGGAGAAGCACTTTATTTATCTACATTGGAAATGAAATGATAGAGAGGACACTTGCTCTATTTTAACTGTATTATTACTTCATTTTATCAGTGACACTAGGGTCGAGCAGGTGGCAAATGAGGTGTACCGTGTGTCGCAAGGATGAAGGCCAGGGGTGCTTAGACTGGGATGATGAAGTTGTCTCTTTCAGTCCCTATTGTTGGTGTCAAAACTGGCGGATCTCGGGTAGGGGGTCCCAAACTATGCGTCTAAGGCTAATGGTAACAAGAGACTGGGGACACGATGTTTACCCAGGTTCGGGCCCTCTCGATGGACGTAATACCCTAATTCCTGCTTGATGAATCTTGATGATATGAGTATTACAAGAGTTGATCTACCACGAGATCGTAGAGGCTAAACCCTAGAAGCTAGCCTATGATTATGATTGTTCTTGTCCTACGGACTAAACCCTCCGGTTTATATAGACAACGGAGGGGGCTAGGGTTACACAGAGTCGGTTACAGAGAAGGAGATCTATCATCTGAATCGCCAACCTTGCCTTCCATGCAAAGGAGAGTCCCATTCGGACACGGGACGAAGTCTTCAATATTGTATCTTCATAGTCCAACAGTCTGGCCAAAGTATATAGTATGGCAGTCTGGATACCCCCTTATCCAGGACTCCCTTAGTAGCCCCCGAACCAGGCTTCAATGACGATGAGTCCTACACGCAGATTGTCTTCAACATTGGTTCTTCTCCAAATCCAGAGTACCTGTCATAGTGAACAGTGTCTGGCCTCCCATTAATGTTGTACTCCTCGACCTCTGTGCTTCAATAATGGCCATCTCCATGTGTCGAGCGAATATGAGGAGCCGGGGCATTTTTACATTTGCCACCCTGACCCTGTAAGCGAACCGTCTATTTGAAGAGACGGGGATCCTCAGATCCAAATCTCACCATCTTCTCCCAAGCAAGCATTCAACAGAGTGCTTCCGGAAAATCCATTCCATCATGGCCGGTTGCCGCGGCTCCTCTTTTTGCTCCCGTAGCTCTGTGTCGGGCAACTAGAAAAAGTGTTATGTCCCCCAGAGCCATTTAGTAGAGTTGCAGACCCAAGGTTTTCTTCCACCTGCATACATGGTCCCTGTCCGAGCCGGACTAGCCACCTATAACGGTGGGGAGCAAGTGGAGAATTTTCCAAACCCATGTAGAGGGGAGCGGATATGCCTTGTCCCATATTTGCTGAGAGGGCTCGGGTTTCCAATCCATCCATTCCTCCGCGGGCTCCTGGAGTTCTACGGCCTCCAGCTGCATAACTTCACTCCTGCCTCCATACTTCATATCGCAGGGTTCGTCGCCTTCTGCGAGCTATTCCTGGGCTGTGAATCTCATTTCGGTTTATGGAAGAAGCTATTCTTCCTTGTCCCTCGCAATCACGAGGGATCTATATATCAAGTGGGCGGAGCCGAAATATGGCGCGTCGCCCAGGCCGGATACCTGTCCGGCACTCCAAAGAAGGCATCCGAAGACTGGCCTTCGGAGTGGTTTTATGTAGATGACGTTCCCCTTCCGGACCTAGTCCGGCCAGGCCTTCCTGAGTTCAATAACGCCCACCAAAGAAACACCAAAGTTGGCGCCCTCGGAGCCCCCAAGAGGAAGACGATAGAGAAGTCCTCTATCTGATGGGCAGGATGCAAATATTGGCCCGATCAGGACTGACAATAATAGAGGTCATGTCAATATGCATAATGCGGGGGGGGGGGGCAGCCACTTCAATATCGGGGGAAACCCATGTGGCACTTCAACGGAGAAGACGACACCACCCACTGCGGTCGTAAAGGTCCGGACTCCACCATCGCTCTGGCGAGAATATTGTCCGATTTATACAAAGGGGAAGAAGAGGAGTTCCTCCGCATTAAGCCACGGGATGGATTTTCCATGTACAACCCCCCAAGCTGGGTAAGCTGTCATTCTTCACTCGACTCTATTCATTCTTGTGTCCTTTGTCACCAATCATTCAACCTGCTATTTTGAAAGCAGGAACTAAGAAGGGCCATGGAAGAGTTCAATAGCCCACCTTTGCAGCCAGAGGATTCTGGCCGGGCTCTCGACCCCGGACTTGAGGAAGATCCGGATATATCCATGGAGCTTGTTGACGGGACATTCTATCAATCAAGTCGTGACGGCGCCTTGGTGGCCATCCTTGCCGATTATCCTAGGCTGCTCCCGGTGTCGAATGTAAGTAAATCCAGAGCCCTAACTTCCGAATTATGCCGTGCCTTACACGCACATGTTGTATTTTTACAGAAACGGCCATCAAGACACCGTGCCGAGCCCGCGGGGGCTTATCAGCAAAGGGCACCTGGGCTGGGCTGGCTTAAGAGGAAGGCTGTTAGGATTGAGACAACGGGGCAGAGGTACAAATTAAACTTGCTCCGTGATCATTTTTGCCAAAATGTGACAGCTTTCATCATGTCCTGGCAGAAAGAGCAGCCGCCAGACTATATCCGGAGACCCTGCCGACCACGCCTCAAGTAGCCGGATTCCTGAACCAGACTCATGAGTGGAGGCTGATGTGGGGGCAACGCCGAATTGCCCTCCCACAGAGGATGCAGACAGGCTTTCTGCTACAAACTCCGAAGTGGAGAGCGCCATGAATCACCGGTGCAGACGAGTCGTACTCCGCAATGGTATTTTCTCCGAGGAGGCTTTCAATGCCTTCAACTACGGAGACACATATATTCGTGCCGCTCAAGATGGACTTGCCAGAGTGATGGACCAGTATGCGAAGGATATACGAGTAAGAAAATTTGATAAGTATGTGTAGTAGTAGCCCCTGAGACTTGAAACAGTTGGCATAGCTGATTTGAGGATCATTGTATGTATAGGTTCTTGTAGGGAAGAATACCCATTTATCTCGGGAGCTGGAGGAATGCAAGACCTAGCTAAAGGCCGCAGTTGCCGGAGCGGAGGAATCCCAAAAGGCCTCTTCTGATAATACTAACCTTGATAAAGGAATTTATAAGGACGCATACCAGTTATATATTCGGCATAGTTGACGAATCTAACAAAAGATTCTGCAGGCAATCCCAGGGAGAATCCGAAGATCGCGAAAGATAGTGAGCCACATCTGCGAAGTCAGCTGAAGGCGGGTGAGTGCATGCTGACGCAGGTTATTCAAGAGAAAAATAATCTCCAAGATGCCAATATCTGACTGAGCGTCGAACTGGCAGATGTTCGGGCTCAGCTTGCTGACTCCGTAAAGGAGAACAGGAGGCTTCGACGCGGCATTTATAGTAAGTGCTTTAAACGAGCTGCAGAACAGTTCAGCGAGGAAACGAATTAACAGAGTTATGTCTATAGGTGTGCTGACGGGCCGTCCTGGGGAGGAGATGCCCGGATCCGTAGGTGATTTACTGCAAGATCTTTCACAACTGCATGAGCGAGCTCGGCAGGTGATGCAGGGTATTGCCCAGGCCTTGTGGCCGTCTTCTTCCTTGGCAGGAGGCATGAGCGAGCTTGTGGAGCTGCTCAAAGGAGCACGGCGGCACTTCTGATTATGGAAGATATCAGCTTGCCGACAAGGTGCGAGGGAAGCTTGGGCCATGGTGAAGACGCGATACGCCAAGGCTGACCCGAACCATATGGCCGAAGTCAGACCGGTGGGGTTAGATGGGCAAGAGATACCCGTTAGTCTGGTATATGACCAAGTAGTGTTAGCCGCAAAGTATTCCCAACAGGATTGTAGGCTAGACAGCCTGTTGGATGGTATGGAGGAAGAATATAGCCAGTCCAACTGACTATGTAATTAACTGGACCTATGTAGTCCCTAGCCAGATTGAAAATCATTTGTCATGGCGGACCCTTTCGCTTCAGCCCCCGGACCCGATAGTCCAAAGTGTATCCGAATACCCGCACAGTTATGAAAAACCGGGGTATGCATGGAAACCAGGTGTAGGGGTCATAAGTGATTGAACAGACAAGTACCCAACTAGTTATGTTATATTACATGGATAGTAAGAAACATCTTCCAGAGAGAATAGTTCCATTAGGGGTTCCTTTCCCTGGGTGCGCATGCATTGATGTGCATGTCCGAACTGCAAACAGAAGCGCGGGAAACAAAACATCTGGGGATTCACGTTGTAATAAACAAAAACATCTTTTGTTCACCGACCGAATATTCCCTTAAGAATGCTAGCTTTCGGCTTCACCCAGTCTGAGGTACACATCCGGCTGAACCGGCAGTAACAATCGCAGAGGTGCTCCCCTTATGCCCTAGCCGAATTAACGGGAACGTAGGGCATAAACACAAGAGCCAGGCAACCCAGCATGGCCAAAACTTAAGTCATATCGATGCATATAATGGTGAAGAAAAGGCACATATGGAAATAAAACGCATATATGGCTGGCAGGAAGCCATTAAAGTAGTTATATTTAGCTTCCATATAGGAAGCCCCCAAGTATAGTGTGCACGCATAGTGCGGCCGGAGCAATCAAAGCATCCATACAGTTTTTTAAGGATGTATGTGATAAGGAAAAGAGGGCGAGAAAGTAAGAAAGAGAACATAATTGAAGAAGCGGTGGTAAGGAGACGAACACTGAGTTCGGCACTAGGCGTAGAATCTTCGAAGTCTGGCAGCGTTCCATGGGTTTGGCTCGAGTCTGTTATCAGATGCATTGCGCAGATGGTACGCTCCTCCAGTGAGAACTTTATCAATGATGAAGGGACCCTCCCACTTGGGTTTGACCTTGTCCTTCTTCTTCTCAGGGACGCGTAGAACTAGTTCGCCAATGTTATAAGTTTTGGCCCGTACTTCTCTTGTTTGATACCTTCGAGCCTGTTGCTGATAGAATGCGGAGCGGGCTTTTGCAACGTCAGGCTCCTCCTCAAGAGTATCTAAGTTGTCCTGCCGATCTAGTTCGGCTTCCTTCTCTTCGTACATGCGCACGCGAGGTGAGTCATGGATTATGTCGCAGGGTAGCACTGCTTCTGCATTCTACACCATAAAAAATGGTGTGTATCCGGTGGTACGATTCGGCGTGGTCCACAGCCCCCAGAGTATGGAGTCGAGCTCCTCGGCCCAATGTGTGTCTCATTCGTTCAAGGATCGCACTAGTCTGGGTTTGATGCCGCTCATGATGAGACAATTTGCACGTTCGACTTGACCGTTTGTTTGGGGGTGATAGACAGAGGCGTAATCGAGCTTGATGCCCATGTTGCCGCACCAAGTTTTCACCTCATCGGCTGTGAAATTTGAGCCATTGTCAGTGATGATGCTGTGGGGACACCGTAACGGTGTACAAACCCTGATATGAAGTCTATCACTGGTCCGGATTCATCCGTATTAACTGGTTTGGCCTCTATCCATTTGGTGAACTTGTCCACCATGACCAATAAGTATTTTTTTCTTATGGCTTCCCCCTTTAAGAGGTCTGACCATGTCCAGCCCCCAGACCTCGAAGGGCCAAGTTATGGGGATTGTTTGGAGAGCGGTAGCGGGCATATGGCTTTGATTGGCGAAGAGTTGGCAACCAACGCAATGTTGGACAAGGTCATGTGCGTATGTCCGGGTTATCGGACAGTAAAAACCTGTACGGAAGGCCTTGCTTACAGGTGCCCGAGCTGCAGTGTGGTGCCCGCCGAGTCCGGAATGGATTTCGGCTAAGAGTTGCCGCCCTACCTCTTCGGAGATGCATCTTTGGAGCACTCCGGTAGTGCTTTCCTTGTAGAGCTCCCCTTCATGGACTTTGTAGGCCTTAGAACGTCGCACAATACAACGTGTCTCATTTTGGTCCTCAGGGAGCTCTTGCCTATTTAGGTAGGCTAAGAAGGGCTCGGTCCATGGGGCAATGACATCCATGATTTCGTGGGCCGGAGGTGTTGTTTCGGGGGCAGAGCCTCCGATTACATCGGATGATTCGGAATCTAGGGTTGTGTTTGGAGCCGAGATGGTATTGCCAGACTCCCCTTCCCATACCACGGATGGCTTGAATAGCCTTTCCAAGAAGATATTAGGTGGGACGGGGTCGTGTTTAGCTCTGAAGCGGGCAAGGATATCCGCCGCTTGATTTTTTTCTTGGACCACATGGTGGAATTCGAGCCCCTCGAACCGAGCTGATATTTTGAGGACGACATTACGGTAGGCCGCCATTTTCGGATCCTTGGCATCGAAGTCCCCATTTACTTGTGATATTGCGAGGTTCGAGTCCCCACGCACTTCTAGGCGTTGGATGCCCATGGAGACTGCCATCCGAAGACTATGCAACAGAGCCTCATATCCGGCCGCATTGTTGGAATTTGTGTATAATATTTGGAGTACGTATTGCACCATGTCTTCGGTGGGGGATGTCAGGACAACACCTGCTACCAGTCCGGCCAGCATTTTAGAGCCGTCGAAGTGCATGATCCAATTGGAGTAGGCGCCACACTCTTTAGGGAGTTCGGCTTCTGTCCATTCGGCGACAAAGTCAGCCAGTACTTGCAACTTGATGGCTCGCCGTGGTTCGTATGTAATGTCGAACGGAAGGAGCTCAATAGCCCATTTGGCAATCCGGCCTGTAGCATCGCAGTTATTTATTATGTCATTGAGTGGTACTTCGGAGACCACCGTAATCGAACACTCTTGAAAGTAGTGTCGTAGCTTCCGGGATGCCATGCAGACCGTGTATGCTATCTTTTGATAGTGTGGGTATCGGGATTTGCATGGGGTGAGGATAGTGGACACGTAATATACCGGCTTTTGGAGCGGGAACTTGTGTCCGTCTGCTTCTTGTTCGACAACGAGCACTGCGCTTACAACTTGGTGTGTCGCAGCTATGTATAATAGCATTGGTTCGCCAATATTTGGCGCAGTCAGGACTGGATTACTGGCCAATAGGGTCTTTATTTCTTCCAGTCCGGCCGTGGCCGCATCCGTCCACTCGAAGTGTTCGGTGCGCCGAAGAAGGCGATAAAGAGGTAGTGCCTTTTCTCCTAATACGGAGATAAAGCGGCTTAAGGCAGCCACACATCCAGTTAGTTTCTGGATCTGCTTGAGGTCTGTTGGGATAGCCAATTGTGACAGAGCTCATATTTTTGCTGGATTTGCTTTGATCCCTCTATTGAAAACAATGAAGCCGAGCAATTTCCCTGAGGGTACGCCAAAGACACATTTTTCCGGGTTGAGCTTGATGTCGTATGTTCGGCGGTTGTAGAATGTTAGTCTCAAGTCATCTATTAGAGTTTCAATGTGTCTTGTTTTGATGACCACGTTTTCGATGTAGGCCTCCTTTGTTTTGTCGATTTGCTTCTCCAGGCATGTCTGAATCATGCGTTGATAAGTTGCATCGGTGTTCTTGAGCCCGAAAGGCATAGTGTTGAAACAGAAGGGGCCATATGGTGTTATGAAGGCCGTTGCAGCTTGGTCGGATTCTGCCAACTTTATCTGATGGTATCCATAATATGCATCGAGGAAACATAGTGAATCGTGTCCTGCGGTGGCGTCAATGATTTGGTCAATGCGAGGGAGGGGGAAGGGATCCTTACGGCAAGCCATATTGAGGTCATTGAAATCGACACATAGGCGCCAGGATTTGTCCTTCTTTGGTACCATTACTAGGTTTGCTAGCCAATTCGGATGTTTTATATCTCTGATGAATCCGGCCTCGAGTAGCTTGGCTAGCTCTTCTCCCATGGCTTGCCACTTAGGGTCTAAAAACGCCTAAGAGTCTGCTTGACTGGCTTCTATCCTTTCAGTATATTGAGGCTGTGCTCGGCCAGCCTGCGTGGGATGCCTGGCATGTCTGAAGGATGCTAGGCGAAAATGTCCTAGTTCTCACGTAGGAAATCTCGCAGTGCGGCGTCCATTGTGGGGTTCAACTGTGTCCCAATGGCAGCTGTGTTTGTGGGGTCCATTGCGTGGACCTGGAATTTGACTATCTCGTCTGCGGGCTTGAAAGAGGTGGACTTGGGTCGCTTGTCAAGTATCACGTCGTCTCTGTCCACTGTGGCATGCAGTGTTGTTAGTTCTTCGGCCGCGAGGGCCTCGGATAATGCCTCCAGGGCTAGTGCGGCTTTTTTATTTTCGGCTCGGAGTGCGATGTTCGGGTTACTAGCTAGAGTGATGATTCCATTGGGTCAATGCATTTCGAGCTTCATGTACCCGTAATGGTGTATAGCTTGAAAGCTCGTGAATGCGTCCCGCCCTAAGA
Organism: Triticum aestivum; assembly: GCF_018294505.1. Lineage (NCBI taxonomy): Eukaryota > Viridiplantae > Streptophyta > Magnoliopsida > Poales > Poaceae > Triticum > Triticum aestivum. Next base: position 465,694,309 of record NC_057804.1, read on the forward strand.
GGGCATGGTATCCGCTGCTAAACGGGGCCACTTGGAACGTGATTTCTTCAGACCTGTAATTCTCCAGCATGCCGAATACCACATCCAGTGTAATTTTTCCCGCACATCGTGCCTCCCAACTAGGGATGATTCCCCTGAAGGTCGTGTAGCTTCACTCGATGCGACTTTTGTCAATTTCCATCTTGTTAAGGGTTTCCTCGTAGATGAGGTTTAATCTGCTTCCGTTGTCCATGAGCACTTTAGTGAGCCGAAAACTGTCCACGATTGGACTAAGGACCAAGGCGGATGGTGCCCGGATTGTTCGAAATTGAGGTTCGTCACTAGCATTGAAAGTTATGGCCGTGTCATTCCATGGATTTATTGTTGCCACGTGGCAAACTTCGGCGAGACTGTGTTGAGCTCACTTGCGCCCATTATTTGAGGCGAAAGTCTCGAAGACTGTCAATACTGTATTGTTATTTCCGGCGGGATGTTGCTCTGTTGTATGCTTTATGAGAAGATCCTCGCTGCTCTTTGCTACTTGCCGGAGTATCCAACATGCTCTAAGGCTATGTGTTGGTGTGGTATCTGGTGTGCTGCGAATCTTGAATGGTCCATTGAGCCATTCCTCCAATACGGTTCCACGCCTTACATCGGGCTTTGTTTTTTTGATAATTTAATCGGGTAACTTACGAGAGTTTGCCCTTTTAGTTCAGACGAAGGGTTTAATGAGAGCCGGATTATCCCAGAAGTTTGTTTGGGTTTCCAGGCGCTTTCCATTGCGCAGTATTTTTGCACTATGGCTGCTAAGTCAGCAAAGTGTACTATGTCACGGTGACTTATGGCGTTGAGGATCCCTTTGTCCGTGCAATTTTTGCAAAAGAGGGAGATTGTATGTTCTTCACGACAGTCCTTGACCCTGTTTATCACAAGGAGGAATCTGGCCCAATAATGATGTACGGTCTCTTGGGGCTCTTGTCTGATATGCGAAAGATTGAATAAGTCTGGGTGGGTGGGTGGTTTTGAATCCGAATTTTGACCCAATCTGAGACCCAGGGGCAAAGAAGCTTCCGAGCTTAACGGCTCATGCTCCGGGATGTTGCTCAATTTCTTCGGCCCGCCGCCTGATTCTGAATTCGGGGTTTGGGTCATATCCTCCCGCGAGCGGGTGTCCGGCTCAGAGAGCTCGGAAATCCGGACATAGTTCATCCTCAAAATAGAGGGAAAGTTCGTATGATGCTCTTCCACTACCGCTATCTCATGGGTGACCGGCGGAGAGTAAATCTCCCTTTATTCGGGTTTAAGCCTGATCCGGTCATAGTCCGTAGTGACGCCCAGGGTGGCGATGCGATCCAAGAGCTCTTTAAGGGAGGAGAGCTCCATTGGGTCCATCTGTTTGGCGAGTTCCGAATCGACATGGAGGCTCTTTTCGATGACCTGAGAAGTCATCGTTGGCGCGACAGCTGATCGGGCGGTTATGACAAAGCCGCCCAGCCGGAGAGTTTGGCCTAGGGTCAGGGCTCCCCCAGAGGTGATGTTGTCCTTGACAACGAGACGAGCCATCAAGCCTTATCGCGACAACACAGTGGAACTCTCAATGAAAGCACCAATGTCGGTGTCAAAACCGGTGGATCTCGGGTAGGGGGTCCCGAACTGTGCGTCTAAGGCTAATGGTAACAGGAGACTGGGGACACGATGTTTACCCAGGTTCGGGCCCTCTCGATGGAGGTAATACCCTACTTCCTGCTTGATTGATCTTGATGATATGATTATTACAAGAGTTGATCTACCACGAGATCATAGAGGCTAAACCCTAGAAGCTAGCCTATGATTATGATTGTTCTTGTCCTATGGACTAAACCCTCCGGTTTATATAGACACCGGAGGGGGCTAGGGTTACAAAGAGTCGGTTACAGAGAAGGAGATCTATCATCCGAATCGCCAAGCTTTCCTTCCACGCAAAGGAGAGTCCTATCCGGACACGGGACGAAGTCCTCAATCTTGTATCTTCATAGTCCAACAGTCCGGCCAAAGTATATAGTCCGGAAGTCCGGATACCCCCTTATCCAGGACTCCCTCACCTATCTTCCCCCTGATGTTTTTGTGGTAGCATTTGGGTTGTAATCCAAACTTGGTCGAGCTGGTGTTGTGTCCCCCAACCTGCCTAGCTTATGTGGCGAACTTGTCTCCTGCTAGTACTCAATCCATTCTAGTAGTTGTTGCATAACTGCCCATTTACACTGAGATGTTGCCAGATAATGGTTCTCTATGGTTGGATTTCTTTAATGAAATCGGAGGGAACCCCCTCTTTCGATATATAAAAAAACAGTGGCACTAGCGGTGCCAAAACATTGCCTCAAATTAATAGTGCCACTAGATTAAGGTGCAAAATAATAACATTACTATTTTATCATGGCAGTGCCAAAACAGTAGCAAAAGAGCAGGATTAACATGTAGGATCTTTGGCAAACGGCCAGAACAAAAAGGAACATATCTCGTGATGGGAACCATATCTGCAGTCAACGCCATCATAGAAGGGATGACACCAGTCACCAACATGGATGATTCAATTCATGGGACCTTTTGGTGCAGTTCACCTAAAATGAAGCAATGTCCCGTGAGCTAGAAGCTTCTTTTTTTTAAGAAAAGGGCTCCAGCCCCGGTTACATTTCCATGAGAAAGCCACAGAGCTTCTTCTTCATTAGTTGCAATAAAATTGAGCAACGTCAAGGCTGGTTGTGAAGCTCCTGGAATGTTCAACTATAATTTGGATATCATTTGTGCAGTTCAACTAAGATCGAGCGTGAAATGTATATCTCTATTTGCACAAAAAAGGTGGAAAGGAGGGTGACTAACAAGTGATGAAACATGCATCAAATGAAAAGAAGCGTGTTCCTTATCCGAATGGCAATCCTACAAGGATAGTAGCAATTTCTAACGCATCAGCATTGCTAGATATTAGTGTGGGCATTAGGATTAACTATGACAACCATTAAATACGACATTACTTTAATGGTGCCATTGCTTCATTTCACCAGCAACATTACATTAACAGCTGATATAGAGTCGGTATTTGGGCACGGGAGAGTAGGCGGACCAGGACAGTTGCATTTCTAACAAAAATAAGCAGCTTATCTCAATGGGAAATTTAGCAGGACATGAAAAAAAGTGCCATTGGTTCATATTACTGGAGGCATTACATTGAAAACAACATTGGTTTAACGTGTCCTTACTTTTAATAGTGTGACTGCTACATTTTACTAGTGGCATTACATAAGAGTAGCTCGGGGCAACAAACATCAGAACAGGATATCTGGGTTCGTCCCATTTTTGTTCGGTATAGCCACCTTATACTGTGTGAGGCTAGCAAATCTAGTGCTGGACTTACTCTGCTGACTTGTCCCCCAGTCCCCACTTTCTTTCCTTTTTCAACCAATAGATCGGGTTTATATTGAGTTTGTACTGCGTTTCCCTTTGTTTCCCTATTATACCTAGAGAACAGTTGGATAGTCAGTCTCTGCTACTTTTCGCCCCCATTATTTCCTCTTTCGACCAAGTCCTAGATTCAGGTAACAAATCTTCCCCCACCCCCACCCCCTTTCTTCCTTGTTTCAACCAAGTAGTACTAGATCTCAGTGCATGAACTAGTTTTACCTCTTAACCGTAAAAATTTAGGTGGTTTTCGAACAGCCAATCGATCCTATCTACGAGGGGGCCTGAGAAATAGTAAAAGATACAAATGCAGCGACGTCAGGAGCTCGGGAAGTAGAGCAAGGCTGGTTTCGAAGGAAGTTATACCTGAGGGTCGCCGGGATGTCGCTAGGTGGGCGGCGGGAGGCCGGATCTGCCCACACCCGGCAACGAGGAAGAAGGGGTCAGAGCCCTCCCTCGCCAGTGGTGCTTCGGAGAGAGCGGCAAGGCATGCTGATCAGGACGCGTCAGCAGTGGGTAAGAGTCGTCACCGAGGACGACCGCGTGAATGTTGCACCTTCTCACCTTCCCCGGCGGAGAGGATCCGGCTGGATCTGTGACCAAGGGTGAGTAGAGAGAGAGAGTGTGTGGCCACCGCTGTCGCGTTTAGATCTGGAGAGGACGAGACAGTGCAAAGATAGCAACACTAGCAAGCAAGCGTGGAGGCTCCTGCCTATATGGTGGAGTACTAGTTTTATTTTGTCTACTGGAGCCGGCTTGACCTCGTCAGGGTGTGTATGGTTGCATTCTCGTCTCAACATAGTTGTTCTCTCTTCATGCATGCTCAACTCAACACCCCTCTTCATGCATGCTCTCTTCATGCATGCTTCTAGTGTATTTGTGCTAAGCTAGTGTGGACTCATGCCCCCTCCATACACTCTACCAAACACCCAAAAGTGGGTCGAGAAGGGAGCTCTTGGGCTCATGCACCCTCAATGACTGTCGAGAAGTCTTCATGCACGTGCCCCGCAGGCGCAGTTGTCGTCATTTTGGTCTGAAGCACCGGATTATAACATATAACACGAAAAAATACCGCATGACAAGAAATCATAACCTCACTGCCCAAAGGAGACAACATGAATCCCAACGGACAAACTAGATGAGGATCAAAGCTCAAATTAAAGATAAACTCGTAGAAAAGGGGTCCATTGATAGATGTCCTAATTAACATAGCCGGCTTGACCTAGATGGCAACTGAGTAGCCTTCCTGCATGTGCCCCCAATGACTAGCCCAACTCAGTTGTCGCTGTTTAACCCTTGTAGTGATCTGAAACACATGACACCTAATTTTGCGAGATGACAAGAAACCTTTCTTTAGATTTTCACCAGAACTACAGCCCTGTACAACACAGCCTGCACGATATGTAGACGATAGCCATTCCAGGTGTGTCTGTTGGAGTCTGGTCACATGCATGGACGAACTGATCTTTCGTGTCTTGCAGGGATCGTCCAGGCACTAATGTATGTACAACACTTCTCTAGTACTACCGCTCATCTCTCTCTTCATTAACTCACCCAACTTGCGGGGCCAGGGAGTGTGCCTATGGTCGGTTCTCAATTGTGATCCCACATGTGTGTGCAAACGCAATATGACGCGCGTTGCATTCGGAGAGGAGCGTGCCAGACCGACCGACCGTCTGGGGTGCGACGCGAACGCGACGGGCGTGTTGTATACTCCCTACATGTGTACCGCCGTTTTCTTGAGGCTTTGCTCCATGGCGCAATCCATGGATACAAAATTAGTATACTTTACTATTTAAAAGTTGAGGGCGGGGCTTTACCTGCGTGGTAGGTGGGGCAGTTCTGCCTAGTGGGTTCGACAGAGATGTGAGAAGATGAGGGAGTAGGCTGCTGCAAACGTAGGGATGTGTGATTTGACAGCGAGTTACTGCTGGACAGGTGGGGCCCCGTGATTTGACTTGCCATTATCATTTTAACTGCAGCGCTATGACCGATGTGAGTCTCCCGATTCCTGACCACCTCCATACAGGTGCCTGTCCCAATGCTCCACCATGTAGAGGCTGGCTCTTGCATGAGACTAGCCACAATGGTAAGTAACATACACTAGTAACATACACATATCCCTAGACTATGTTACTACCTTCATAATGGGTAGTAACGTAAGTGTGGTAACATGCAAAGCTTCATTTATTATGTTATAGACTCATATTACATTTGGACATGTGATGTTACAGTAACTAGCTAAGTTACTATAACTACCTCTCTCCTCATTAACTCACTGCCACATAAGCAAATTTGTGGAGTTGGACTCGATGTTACTGCTGAAGTTACTCCCACTGTGGCTAGTCTGAGAGCCCACTCCTCCACTTTTTCCTTGCCTCTTTCCTCCACATATGCAAAAATGCCATGTAAAGCAGGCTTATAGCCCACTATTGTACTTACTTGCTCCTATAGGTGCTAAGCTTGCCACATAGGCATAAAGTCTGATGTGGCAAGTTAATTAAGAAGAGAGAGACTAGTTTGGTGACCCAAGGAAGAAACAGTGCTAAGTGCGTGTACCTAGGTGAAAAGACAATTTTGAGTCCATAGCTAATTAAATGAAGCAAACTTAGCAACAAAAAACTAAGCACCTATGCATTGGGGACTTGATTGCTAAGTCATTTAAAGCCCTTAGCACCTCATCTAAGCACCATTTCATTGGAAGAGGTCACTCCTTGGCAAATGCAATAAATACTACGAAGAAAGAGATAGGGAGAAGTAAAAATATACTCTTATAGCCAACTTTATAGCTAACCTTGTTGTAGTATGAGTGACTAAGTGATGACTATGTATGACATGCCAACATCAGATAGCCTAACACACTGTGTTAAATATTCAAGGGCGCGACCGCGCGAGCGAGACGACGGTCGTGGTAGGCATGACCATGATACGGGCCGCTGGTAGCCCTTGGATCTAAGATTCAACGGTCGCATGCTAAGTTGCTGAAAATTTGCAGAATAACCCTCCAGGATAGGATATTCACCCATAGGTCAAGAATCACGCCATGCAACCGTTCGATCCAGATCCACGGGCTCTCGGAAGCCCGTATCATGGGAGAATGGAAAGCTTCGTATCACCTGTAATTTTCCCGACGCTTGACATGACATCAAAAGCCATTTAATTGGGCATCGAGTGGACATGCCATCTAATTGGGCCCCCATAGTACTGTGCATGAATCCATTTATCCACTAGGCAAGCCACTACCCTGTCGTTCGCACGCTCCACTCTGCATTTTTACAATCGAAAAACCACTGGCAGTTTGCTCCTACTCGCCTCCGGACGTCCTTTAACATTACGGCAGTTCGCTCCTAGTCGTCCCGTCCTTTCACATTACGGCAGTTCCACTAATCCTAACCCTCCTCCCAAATCCATGGCATCCCAAATCTCCATGATCGGCGGTGAGTACAAGGTTAGAACCATCACTGATGATGAGTTCGACGTCATCTACACCCGTTCTTCCGCGACAGTGAAAGGATGCCTTGCTCGCTTCAGACACATGTTCGAAAACTCAAATGATGAGTGGGTCGTTGGGCTAGATGTTGAGTACACCACAGTCCTGGGATGAGAGAAGGATCTAAAGGAGGAAGATAAGAAAAAGACCGCCGTGATCCAGGTTGCGTGCATGACCTATGCTTGGTCTACCACATATGCCATGCCGACGTTGAGTGCCAGGATTTTAAGAACTTCCTCAAGAGCGGCCTAGTCAAATTCGTTACTATAGACTTTACGAACCATGAAAGAGTCCTAGGTAGGATAGGCCTCGTTGTAGGCAACCCCTTCGACCTCCAGAAGAATCGGCTGCTGCCCTCCCGTGGTCAGCCTTCAATGCTGACCCTGGCAGGAGCTATGGTTCATCCTTCGTACGGTAAACTTGAGAAACCTCCGCACATGTTTCATCGTCATGCATGGCAGTGGAATGTACTAGATATAGACCACATCCACTACGCTGCAATGGATGGCTACCTTTGTTTCAATAAATACAAGGGTTGGATGAAGAGCAAGAGCCAAGTGTGCGATTCAAGCAAAGAAGTATCTGCCAAGAGGAAGAGGTACAAGGACGAAGTCGAGGATGTGGACGAGGACTCTGAGTAAGGTGGCAGTGTCGTTGCTCATGGTGGTTCTAATGCAGTGTCTACCGGATTAGTTGCATAGTTTAATTTCAGGTGTGCTTAGTTTAATTTGAGGGGTGTGTTGTGCTGAGCCCCCAGCAGAACTATGTTATGTTTCTTCTTGTTACTTTAACTCTTCAGTGCGTACATACTAGTATTTCTTACATTTCATCTTTTAGTTGGTATAGTACTACCACTCGTTTCTTCACATTATATACGTACAATATATATGGCCAACATCATATAGTCAGCAGTTTAGTTGTCAAAGAATTTCAGGGTGCTTAGTTTTGTCAAAGAATTCCAGGGTGCTTAGTTTTATTTGAGGGGTGTGTTGTGCTGGACACCATTATTGTGACTCAAATATCTTTTGCCATGTTATAATGACATAAATACCGATGGACCAATAGGCCAGCTCTCCCTCTATCTCACTACAGTAAAATAAAGTATGGGGCCTAGTTGATCCCAACAGCGTTCTTATTTTCCTGTAAAATTATTCGCTTGGTTACTCCTGACAAGCGGGCCACACTTATCATTGTGAGAATCGACTTATTTTTGTCATGTAACACGGTCAACGGGTTTGACGTGAAAATAACTATGTCTAGTGTCATTTTTAGCAAACATCTAACTTAGCGATGGCATTTTTGAGATATCTAATTGCATTTTTGAGCAGGCATCTCACATATCGATGGCATTTTTGAGTAGCTGTAACTTCTAATGGCAAAATTGAGTAGTGATACACAACTAGTGGCGTCAATAATAAGAACCCAAGAATTAAATAGGTATGCTAATTTCTTTATTTCTTTAATAGTACTGTATGCATAATTTGGCGACGAGTGCTCTCTATATGTACCACTTTTTTATTTAAATTCATTTTGTTAGTTTTGCTCCATGGCGCAATCCATCGATACTAGTACTAGTGTACAAAAGTATACATTTTTTAAAGGCTAGAGGGTGGGGTATTCTAGCTTGGTCGTTTTCACGAGAGGCGAGGGCCTTTGTGATTTGACGGCTCATTACTGCTGGAAGGCGGGGCCTTGTGATTTGACTGCTCATATAAATGTGCCAACGACCTGAGGAGGAGCAAAGAACCGTGCGGTATACTCATGTTTTCCACTGGAGTAGTACTACAATGGAGGAGCATGAAACACGGCAGCCAGTGCCATACGGCGATAAAAATGATCTAATTTTCTAGTCATCTCATTGTTAGTGTTGTTCTATTCATGCCTTGTAGAGAACGTGACACGTGCGGCGAAACACCTGAAGCAAAAGAAGAAACACAGGAGCAAAAGAAGAAGGAAGATTATCACCCCAAATGATCTAATTTGCCGCGGAGTCGTAACTGCTTCTTCATCGCCTCCACGACCTCCATCTCCTTGCGCATCTCCTCCGCCATTTTCTTCATTCTGTCCACGACGTGGGATTTCTCAACGCAAGCCTGCATCATCTATTCCACGGCCGTATTACATACCTTGACAGCAGTCGGGTGCTTGATGCGGAGCTTAGCCAACTCCTTCTGTTCCATGACGAGCGCCTGCAACATCTTCATCGAGGAACTACTATTCTCATGTAGCTTCTTCCAGCCGGTGTTCTTCTCCTTCAGCAGGTCGAGCTCGTGGCAGTGCTTCGCCTTGTCCTCCTGAAGTTGCAGGATTTTGCCCGTCGCCTTCTTCTCCGAGGCAATGCTCTTCTTCAGCGGCATCACCAAGCCGACAGTCAACTCCCCCTTCTTATTGAGCTCAGCGGGCATGTCGTCGAGGCTGTCCTTCAGTAGCTCCACCAAGCCATGGATGAACTCCTTCTGCTTATTGAGGTGCTTATTGAGCTGATCGGGCATGCCTTCGAGGGATAACGACTTCAGTGCCGCCAGCTCGGCATGTTCGCCTCCGCAGCTAGGGCGCTCCTGGGAGCCATCGCCTGCCCGTGAGAGATCTTTTGAGGTCTCTGCGTGGCGGCAAGCCCTCTTTTTTTCCACAGCCTTGGTTGTCACTCCCTTGTTATGAGTAGTTCTCGACCTAGAGCTATGCTCACCGGCCATGGCAAGGACGGACGAAGAAAAAGCACTTATGAGGAGGAAAGGTAGAGTAATTTTCGATTAGGTAGTTCCCCTTTTTATAACCTAAGTACTAGCACTAGTACTAATACCTGCATAGTGGGAACACGTTCAGGTTTGGTACATACTAGTAGGTGTGAGCAGGCTTGCACTTAATTGTAGCACTAGTACTTTCAAATGTGATGGGAACAAGGTAAAGATTAATTGATGGTTTTGGTTTTGTGGCCCGAAACGGCTCCCGATGAGTTTAGTTGAACATAAATTTCAAGTAGACTACACCGCTCAAATGCGTAAATATTATATTACTGTCAAAAATTGGCAGAAAATAAGAAGGAGACCAATGGAAGTACTACTAGCAACCCATGATTTAACTACTCGCATGCACGAAGTGGAGTAGTAATGTCTTTCTTCCGCCCTCACGTCCACTCAATTTGCATGCGATGTATTAGTTGACCATCAATGAAGTGAAGGACTTTACACGCGTCAAATTATCACATGGGGTGGATCTTGGTACAAAATTGCATCCGCCCGTGTACCCGCGTGTGCATGCGAGGGAATGAGTGTGTGCGTGGCGTGCGTGCACATCTTCGCTTCATGCATGTACCGCCAGTGTGGCTCGGGGAGGACGAGTACATTCTTCTGGAACCAGCAACACGTCACTGTGATCAATCCACACAAGGAGGTCGCGACAACGCCTCCACATGTGCCATGTGGCTTCATGAACTGTAAGAGAGACACTGTGTAGTGTGCCATTGGAATTCTAATTTATGTGTTTTGCACATACTCTAAGTACTAGTAAGGTACACATGCATTGCACGCATCAGATTTTGCAACCAAATTATGAATAAATACCATACTATAGCATGTAAGTTCTGAGTCATATATGCCTGATGTAGACCTTCATTTAATTCTTATTGTTCATCTCATTCAAAATCAATTCGTTTTTATAAAAAAACTAGGGCCTCTTGGATTCGTAGGATTTCCAAAACGCGGGAATAGGAAAAACATGGGATTAGAGTGGAATGTCATCTTGAATCCTACAGGATTGTACAAGTGTTTGATTGTGCATAGAAAAAACACAAAATTCTTTCAAAGAGGTTTGAGTGGATGGGATGTTTCCTATGAAATCTAGTGCAAATGAATCATATGGAAAAATTCCTATGGTTTACAATCCTATGAATCAAACAACCAAGATAGGAAAAATTCCGAAGGATTAGAATCCTCCAAAATTCCTTTGACAATCCTTTGAATCAAAGAAGCCCGTAATACATTTTATGATTCATGGAATTGTGTGTTTTAAAGCATAAAGTAAAAACAAATAATGTCAATTCAATTAGAAAAAAAGTGTGGGCAGGTATGATATGGGAGATTCTAGAACAAAGGAGAACCATTATTGTTTTGAGGTCTGTGCATTATGCTTAAGTTAAACCATGGAGTCTGCTAGATTATACATGTGGCAAAATCCGGTGGGGGGCTAGAAGATGGTGCGAGGGGCCGAGTGGAGGGAGACTATGAAGGAGTGCACAAGTGCGAGATCGATATTTAGAGAGAGGGGGCAAGAACATGTGCTGTTGCGCACAGTGGCGGAGCCATGAAAAATAAATGAGCTAGGGGGCCAAGCATTGCTAATCCTTTACGAGGATGGGCAATTCATGAACTTAAACCATTTTTACTAGCAATTGTCTAATGATCACATTCATATTAGCCTCTATATATAGTGATGTTAGGGGGGCAGGCTCCTTGCTGCCCCTGTCTTCGCCATTGTGTGCGCGCCTGAGAGATGAAGTGGAAGGCATGGATGATGAGAGGGGGACGTTGGATATATAATTAATATGGGTGTATTAGTTATATATATAATCCTATATAGAGAGGTATAGATTGATCGATGTGGATGTGGGAAAGAGGGTGAGACCTCACTAGATATATAGATTGATCAGTTTGTGTGGAAAACTATGAAAGACCTAGCTATATACACACACACACAAACACAGAGGAACATCGATCATTGCGCATGCATGCGAGAGATAAATAATGCCCAATATGATGGAGAGGGGGATGTGTGTGTGTGTGTGTGTGTGCCTTCATGGGAGACCGACCTGAAGAAAAAGATTGCATGTGTGAGATGGATAATGCCGACTGGTAGTGTTTGTGCATGCATGCACGAGAGAAAGTTAGTGGTACAATTATAAAGAGAAGACGAATGTGTGTGTGTAAAAGACTAGGTGAGGTCATAATCAATGTAAAGTTGAATTCAAATATTTGAATAAGAGATCATGATGTTTGAAACCCATGCATGCATGAATATAAAATAGATCTACGCGGTGTGGTTTGGAAACGAGCATGTTGTAATGTATACACATTGAACAAGGTCAGACTGATTTGAATTTGAGATACCGATGGCAGACATCGTTTGGCCACATTGCATCCGTGCATGGACACACTATTCTAATTGGAGATGATGGGTGGCTTTCGCATCATATCTATATCTATACCCCTATATATATTATATTTTCTATTTTTTATATAGTGTGCGGGTAACTTTAACTTTGAAAGATGGTCGTTTGATGAGGCCAATCCGATGGTGCAGGGATGGCAAATTTGAGCACTACTGGCTGTTGGATATCATCTAGATTCCACCAGATTTTGCCACATGTACAATCTAGAAGACTCCATGGTTGAATTTCAGCATAATGCACAAACCTCAAAACACAAGCACTTCTTCTTTGTTCTAGATCTTCCGTATCAGAATTGCCCAAATGTTTTTCTACATGATTTGCCATTATTTGTTTTTTACTTTATGCCTTACAACGCACAATTCCATGAATCTTAAAATAGATTAGCTTTCTTATAAAAACTAGATGATTTTGAATGAAATGAACTATAAGAATTAAACAAAAAATACATCATGCATATATGACGCAAAGCTTACATGCTATAATGTGGTATTTATTCATAATTTGGTTACCAAATCTCATGCGTGCAATGCACGTGTACCTTACTAGTCTAAATGGTGTTTGTGTGTGTTGTGCGTGTTAAACACATTGTACGTAGTATATCATACATGGTTTAGATTCTGAACATCTAGCTAGAGCATACATGTACTATGATTTGAATTCAACACAAAATGGATACGTATATTTTAATTTGAGACCGTATGTACATGTAGTTTGTATTTATATAGGAATTTACTTCTCCTATATTCATGTCATGTGTTGTGAAGATAATATTTGGATGGTTGTATAACTAACCCGAGTACAATCCCATTCAAACAGGGAAAATGTACTCAAATTTAGTCCATATGCTAGACAACACACATTGTTTTTCTATTGTTGAGGGAAGTGCAAATTGTTTTCGTACTATACATGTTATGTTTGTTGTCCCGATTTTTTTAGTTTTTTGTTGTATTTGAATGCATTTCTAGTAATATAGTAAAATGGGACATGGCTCTCTCTAGTGATGAGGTGTGAATTGTCTTTTTTTGGTACATGTTAAGCTTGTTCTCCCGAAATTTCAAGCCGCACCTTGTTATGCCGAAATTTCAAGCTAGCGTCTTTGTCTATTGTGCTGCGAAACTCCCGCCTCTTCAACCCGCGCCTTGTTACCCCGAAATATTTAAGATATATCTTTGTCTCATTGTGCTCCGACAACTCCCTCCATCTCAACCCGCGCCTTGCTATTCCAAAATTACAACGCGCGCGAAAACTCCCACCTCCTGTGAAATCCCGACATTCAAAATGCCCATGGTACCCCTGAACCGAAAGAACCGCCTCAAATCGGTGGGGGTACTTTCGTAACTTACCCCACATTTCGGACAAGCGCGTCACTAAGCCATGGTTCCCCACTCCCATCCCATCCGCCCACCCATTCATACACCGAGGTCACGGAAATCCGCGAAGCCCCACACCCTCCTCCGTCCGCGACCCAGCCGGAGCCTCTTCCTCGACGACGTCGTCCACAACAACACCTCGACGTCCCTTATCCACCATATCGGATGAGGATCCGTCCTTGATCTCGTCGTCCCGTCGCTTCAGCCACCCCGTCCTCCACCTCCAAGGACCTGCCCCGATGTTCCCCTCGTCTTTCGTGCCACTTCCATTCCCACACCGCCGTCTTCACCTGCACCACCAGAAGAGCATCATCATCACCGTTCCCTCAGATGAAGCTGCGGCCTAATCGGCGCCACCAAAGAGGTTGTACAGTAATTGCCGCATTTTCTTCTTGATTCGATCTCACGGTGCTGCCGGCGCTCGGTCCCGAGCCGACACGGCGCGGATCCATCCCCGACAGCATCGCTGGCCACTTCATCCACGGCGTCGCTCCCTCGGCGGCGACGTCCACATCAGTAGGAGCTGCTGCTGCTTTAGCTCTCGCTCGCGCTGCTGCTCTGCTCTTGCTCTTGGTCCCCTGCCTGGTCTGCTCTTGCTATTGCTCTTGCCCGCGTTGCTTCTCTCGCTCTTGCTCTTGCTTGCGATGCTGCTCCGATTTAGCTACACTTAAGTCGAGTGAATCGACTTTTGGGTCAGTCGATTTTCACGGGGTGTGGGGGGCTCACCGGAGTTAAGGAAGAACCAGCCGCAGTGGGGAGGGGGGATCGCTGGAGAGGTACCCCACTATCTATCTTAGGGTTCAGGATGGGGGCGGTGGTCGC